>NW_025422843.1:0-75201 GCF_020497125.1 Mauremys mutica
ACCTAAATGCCCGACACTCTGTCTCCTAGCAACTGCTGGCCTGGGCCCCTCCTCTGCAAAGGTGCCAACTGAAGGTTTTGGAGACAAAGAGATCAGGTGACCTCCTGGCCGGGGAAAGGGGCTGAGCAGAGAGGAGGGACTGGAGGGAGTTGGGGAGACTGGAGCTGGCTCGGGGAGGAAGGGTAGGACACAGGGCCGGCTTTAGGAAGTGCGGGGCCCAATTCGAACAGTTTCGATGGGGCCCCGGCAGGGATGACTAAAAAAAAAAAACACGTTAAAAAAACACATGGGGCTTGTACTCACCGGGCGGTGCTCCGAGTCTTTGGTGGCACTTTGGTGGTGGGTTCTTCACTCACTCCAGGTCTTCGGCGGCACTGAAGGACCCGCCGCCAAAGTGCCGCTGAAGACTCGGAGCGGGTGAAGGACCCGCCGCCGACATGCCCCTGAAGACCCAGAGCGCCGCCGGGTGAGTAAAAATTAAAAAGGCGCCTCTAGCCAGGGAAGGGATTCTTACTGGGTACGGGGCCCTCTTAGGCGTGGGTCCCAATTCGGGGGAATTGGTGGAATAGCCCTAAAGCTGGCCTGCAGCTACAAATTAAAACTCCGCAGTGTTTGTTGGGGCAACTGGAGCCGTGGGACCTACCTGGAGATGCTGAAATCTAACCCTTGTCTCTCTCCTCCTGTCTCTACCTCCGAGCCAGGCACTGGGCAGTTCAGTGGGGAAGGGATGAACTGATGATCATCAGTTTGTTTTATGATGGGGGGGAGTGGTTTAAACTATTTCCCTGAATCACGTCTCCCTTGCAGGGGCGGCTCTAGGGATTTTGTCGCCCCAAGCACGGCAGGCAGGCTGCCTTCAGCGGCTTGCCTGTGGAGGGTCCACTGAAGCTGCGGGACCAGCAGAGATCCCCCTGGCTTGCTTCCCCAAGCACGTGCTTGGCGTGCTGGGGCCTGGAGCTGCTCCTGCTCCCTTGGCAGCTCAGTCACCATTTTAGATAGAGCACTGCTGTGGTACCTGGGCACTGGGCCACGCGGGGCCTTTAACACCACAGCCATGGGGAGGGGGGGCTGAGAGGGACCATCCTGCGAGGAACACGAGTCCTTCTACCATCCACCACACCCTAGTTTGGAACTGCTGCTGCCGGCTCACCCCATCTGTGGGGACGTCTATTCCCTCTGCCTCCCTCTAGCTGGGGGGTTTCCCTTCTGCACCTACCTGGCAGGGCAGCCCCTGTCTGAACCCCTGATCCTGTCCCAGTTTTGTCCCTCTGCCCAACCCGCCCCTCCGATTTCCCCCCTTCAGGGGGATTTTCCGGCCTTTGATTGCAGGGAGCAGATTCTGATGGTGCGTGAGGGCAGCAGCTTGCAGCTGTTACTGAGCATGTGAGAAGAGCATTGGAAGAGAAGAACAGCCAGACTGGGTCACACCAAAGCTCCATCTAGCCCAGTGTCCTGTCGACCAACAGCGGCCGGTGCCAGGTGCCCCAGAGGGAATGAACAGACAGGAACATCCAGTGAGCCACCCCCTGTCGCCCAATTCCCAGCTTCTGACAGACAGAGGTTAGGGGCACCATCCCTGCCCACCCTGGCCCATAGCCACTGATGGACCTGTCCTCCACAGAAACACAGAATCATAGACAATTAGGGTTGGAAGAGACCTCAGGAGATCATCCAGCCTAACCCCCTGCTGAAAGCAGGACCACGAATCTCTCTAGTTCCCTTTTCATCACAGGACCCTGCTCAGGAACAGTGAAGTTGCAAGTTCTAACAGGAAACAGCTTCAGAAAGAAGGGCAGCTCCTCTTCCTCCTCCCCTCCCATGGGGATGAGCAGCCCCCCAACTGCCTCTCTGCCCCGGCCTCCTTCAACCCATTGCCCCCTTTAGCCTACCCCAACTTCCCCCATCGCCCCCTTCAGCCTCCCCCAACTTCCCCCATCACCCTCTTCAGCCTCCCCCAACTGCCCCCATTGCCTGCTTTAGCCCCCCCAAATGTCCCGTTCCCCCATCTCCCCCTTCAGCCTCCTCCAAACTGTTCCCTTCCCCCGATCGCCCCAGTCACCTCCAGCCCCCCGTTGCCCTCTTCAGCCTCCCCCAACTCCCCCCCCCACTGCCCCGGCTCCACCACTCTCAGGTTCCCTTCCCCACAACCATCTGCTTCCTCACCATGGGGAACAGGAGCAGAAAATGCTTTTGAAAAAACCTTCTGCAAAGTAAAAAGTAAAACAAGCCAAGCAACCCCCTCCCTGGCTTTGTGCTGGGTGCCCAGCTGTGGGCTTGTGTGTGTGTGTGGGGGGGGAGGCTGTTCTGAGCACACTCCGGTCAGGGAAGGGGCGGAGTTGGCCAAAGGGGCAAGTTGAATCTTTAGCAGAGAATTCCTTTCTCCATGGTGTTAGCTAAGCGTTACTGTTAAATGTCAGCCGACGAATGCAGCATTTGAAACAATCTGACTCTAAATCCCCTGCCCTCTCAGTTGCTGTAGTTCTCACATCCTCTGCTCTTGTGATGTCACCACATGACATGGTGTCTTATTCTCATAGTGTCCTGTGGGTTAGACAGGACTTAAGTTTATGAGATAAAAACTGAAGCATAACTCCGTCCCTTCCTCCTTTTGACTTTGGAAAAATAAATTCTGTCCCCTCCCCCAGTCCCAACCCAGCCCCACCGGCGCTGCTGCGGCTTGGAGACAGGTGCCCTCTCACCTGGCCCTGAGCTGCTGTGGGGAGAGAGGGCTGGAGGGGGGAGTCCTCTCTCCCTGGGGCAACCTGCTCCCCAATCTCCTCATTCCCAGCCCCACCCCAGAGCCCTCACCCCCTGCACCCCAACCCTCTGCTCCAGCCCTGACTCCCTTATCCCCAGCCCCACCCCAGAGCCTGCACTCCCAGCCGGAGCCCTCACACCACTGCGCCCCTACCCTCTGCTCCAATGCTGAGACCCTCATCCCTAGCCCCACTCCAGAGCGTGCACCCCCAGCCGGATCCTCACCCCCCCTGCACCCCAACCCGAGCCCCCCGAGCCCCTCCCACACTCCAAACCCTTCAGCCTCACCCCTGCCACACACCATCCATGTGCAGAATGAATTTTGTAAGGAGCGCATTATGCAGGTGATGTGTCACACCTCACCTCCATATTTGTGCCCAAAACAAAATTCATTCCGCACATGGACATAACAAATTAGAGGAAACACTGCTCTCAGTGTTCAGCCTCTCTCTCACATCTTGAATTTCATACATTGAGTGATCAGAATAAAGTGCCCTCAAGTGAGCTAGAGACCAACAGTGGTTCATAGTAATTATTCAGCAAGTATTTTAGAAGACCTAGAACATTAGAGGAAATCATGACCTGCCAAGAGACAATTAATGGAGAGAAGCAGCCAGATTAAGTCTATGATTCTATGATTCTATGATCTTCTTGGATCTGAGCATCCCCTTCCACACTGTGCGCTTCCTGCAGCGAGTCCACCCGGACGGGGCCCTGCACCCCAACTCGGCAGTCAGCAGTGACTCTCAGCCAGCTAGTAAAACAGAAGGTTTATTAGTTGACTGGAATGCAGCGGGTAGAATAGAACTTGTTAGCAGAGAAATCAGTGACTTTCAGCCAAGTCCATCCAGAAGCTCTGGACACACCCTCTACCACACCTCCCAAGCAGACTGCCTAGCTTCCAACAACCCGACCTCCGGCACCCCCCATTGCTCTGCCTCCTTGGCTTTGTCCTGCTTGCCAGGCAAGTTACCTGGGTGTCACTTGGGTGTAGTCCCCATCCTGGGTATCAGGTTACAAAGAGCACCAGTCATAGCATATGTGCAGGCAGCTGGAGCAGCCCCACCTGCCCCAGAGGTCTCAACCAAAGTCACACACCCCTATTCCCACCACCGAGGTATTAGTGCAGCATGCAGGGAAACTGAGGCACACACAGTATTCATGCAAAACAGTAAAATTCACATAGGCTCAACAGTAAGACACACATACACCATAACAAGGGAAAATCCCCACTTTGTCACACTGATGCTTTAGATTCCTGCTGTCTCTGTCTTGGTACATCATTTCACCCCACTTCTCTATACTAGCTTATCTTTTTTTCTTTCTCTCTAGTCTGTTCCAAGTCTGGCCGGCCATAAAAATGACTCAGCTCTGTTATACGCTGTACTCGGCACCACAGGCTGAAGCAGCGTGAGCAGCATCTCTCTGGGAATGAGAAAGCTACAGTGAGATGTTCTCCCAAGTCCATTGCATGAGTCAGGATCCAGGGTCCGAAAGCGCTAGCTGGCCTTGTGTCCTGCCTGCAGCATCTGAGACAGAAGCTTCTGTTGTTTTCCATCCCTCCTGGGTGGCTGCCATGACAGCAGTGCTAACCTTAACAAAAATGACTGTGGATCTGCTATTCCATATTGAACGGCCTTTCCCGTTCCTCCAGAAAAGCTATTGGGGGGCAGATCTGATGGAGCTATGGCACCAGCTGAGGGGTTGCCTCTTCTTGCTAGCAGGAGATTTGGGGCATGATTTTCCACACTCACACTGTTGAAGATCAGTATTAACTCAGTGGAGTTGCAGCAGTCTGAAGGAGAGGAAACTTGACCCATGCAGATGAGCTGTTTCTTAATGAGACAGTGTGGGGGGTGGGGGGTGGAGAAAAGGGGAAACTGAAAGGAGAGATAGTAATATGTAAGCAGAACAGCAAGAGATGAGTGTCAATCTCTGTCACGGAGTGTGGGGGAGTCAAAGCCCTGCGCCCCCACCATGACTCTCAGCCAGCCGGTAAAGCAGGTTTATTTAGACGACAGGAACACAGTCCAAGACAGGTTTTTGCAGGCACAGACAACAGGATCCTCCCCAATTAGATCCATCTTGGGGTCCCAGGAGCACCACTGCCGCTTTGGGGGGGTCAGACTCCTGTCTGTGCTTCCCTCCATTCCCCAGCCAGCTCCTGAAAACCCCCTCACTCCCCAGTGTCTCCTCCGCCAGGCCTTTGTTCAGCTTCCCAGGCAGAGGTGTCACCTGGCCTCTAACCCCTTCCTGGGTTCTCACATTACATGCTCAGGCATCTTCCCTCAAGGCCAGTCTCCCATCTCCCAGTGCAGACCTTTCTCCCAGGCCAACACCCCCCACGCAGCATTCACAGACCACAGTAAGCAGGGGCGGCTCTAGGAATGCGGCCGCCCCAAGCAGGGCGGCGCGCCGCAGGGGGCGTCCTACTGGTCGCCGGTCCCCCGACTTCGGGGGACCTCTTGCAGACGTGCCTGCGGAGGGTCCGGTGGTCAGCTGGTGGGGGAAGGAAGGTGAGGAGATCAGCGATCGACAGGGTGGGGAAGATGGGGAGGGGGGGCCCTTGAGGGAAGAGAAGGAGCAGGAGCAGTGCTTTCATAGATGAGGTGCAGCAGGGGGCAAGCCATCATGCCTGCGGGAGGTCCACCGGAGCCGCGAGACTAGCGCACCCTCCGCAGTCATGCCTGCGGGAGGTCCACCGGAGCTGCGAGACTACCGCACCTCTGCAGTCATGCCTGCGGGAGGTCCACCGGAGCCGCGAGACTAGCGCACCCTCTGCAGTCATGCCTGCGGGAGGTCCGCTGGTCCCGCGCCTCCGGTGTACCTCCCGCAGGCATGACCGCGGAAGGTCCGCCGGAGCCGCCTGCCGCCCTGCCGGGAAATTGCGCACTGGGGTCTGGAGCTGGCCCTGACAGTAAGAACAGTCCCAGTGCGTCACACTCTCATTTATGTCTCTGAGTGACCTTGGCACCAAACGCGCTCTCTTTGCTGACCTTGGCTATTATCGTCCCAGGCTAGATGTGACCTTCCTGCTTTGCAGGCTTAAGCTTCTTATTCTGTTAGTCACCATTTCTTTCCCCTTTCCTTTTGTCCTATTTTAAGGAGCAAATCCCTTACGCGAATAGGAGGAGGAAGCAATTGCCCTGAATGGGGAATTAAATTTACCAGGCAACCACAGATATAGATGCTGGTCTCATTTACACTAATGTCCCAACATTGGCATCCATCGAGTTACTCCTGTTTTACACCAAACATGAGATCAGAATCAGGCCCTTTGCCTCCCCAGACACTGTTTTTCCATGATTATCTTGGGATGGGGCAAGGTGGGTCAGTCCGAGAGAAAAACCAGCGGGCCCAATTCATTACCTCACCTGCACAGACGCAAAAGGGGTGGAAATTGCTCCCAAATCAGAGTGGTAGGTTTTTATTTCCATTTTTAATAAGCCCTCCCATTGGCTCTTTTGATCAGAGGCCCACTCCCTTTCTTTTACGTATGCAGGGAGGCTTTTTTAACCCTTTACAGGTAAACCAAACAGAGAACAGCCACCAAGAGGGACTATATAGCTAACTGGATGGCTGGGTGTCCACAAAATGGAGCTACCCCCCAACCCACATTTATCACAGCAGCCAAGAGGGAAGTGGGAGGGAGGCACTCCTAGGCCTGGCCTACACTGGGTGGGTGGAGGGGGGTCAATGTAAGATACACAACTTCAGCTAGGGGAATAGCTTGCCTGAAGTCGAAGTCTCTTATTTCGATTTACCTCCCGTCCTTGCGTGGCTCCCCCGTCGATGACCGAGGCTCCGCCTGTCAACTCCGCTACCGCCGCTCGCCCTGGTGGAGTTCTGGAGTTGACGGGAGCGCGTTCGGGGATCGATAGATCGCGTCTAGATGGGAAGCGATCTATTGATCCCTGATAAACCGATCGCTACCCGCAGACATACCCTTAGAGCCGGCATGTCCCCTCTGTTTCTCCCTTGCTGAAGAAGCGGAAAGGGAGCAAAAGATGCCCGGCTGAAGGGTTTTGCGCTCAGCCTTGAGGATTAAGCCCGAGCCCCCGGCATGGCTGCTGGGAGATGGATTTTTGTGTCGCAGCCAGTGCACTCTTCGGGCCACCAGCTAAACACACTGAGGCCAGCAGGGACAGCTCTGAAGCGGCAAAAGGGTTCCTTTGAGGGTCCAAGGAGGTAGTATAGGGTCAGTACTGTCCCTGGGTGGGCTCAAATCACCATCCTTTGGGTTAACAGCTGAATGCGCTGACCCAGTATGCTCCACCACAGCCACTGACCCCTCCACAGCCCCCAAACCCATCCCCCACAGCCCCCCATTCCCTCCCACAGCGCTCAAACCCATTCCGCACAGCCCCCCATTCACTGCAACAGCGCTGAAATCCATCCCCCACAGCCCCATCACAGCCTCCTCGCTCCCTGCCACACCGCTCAAACCCATCCCCCATAGCCCCACATTCACTGCAACAGCGCTCAAACCCAGTCCCCACAGCCGCCCATTCCCTGCCACAGCCGTCAAACCCATCCCCCACAGCCCCATCACAGCCACTTCGTTCCCTGCCACAGCGCTGAAAGCCATCCCCCACAGCTCCCATTCCCTGCCACAGCGCTCAACCCATCCCCCACATCCCCCATACTCTGCCACAGCTCTCAAACCCATTCCGCACAGCCCCCATTCACTGCAACAGCGCTCAAACCCATCCCCCACATCCCCCCATTCCCTGCCACAGCCCTCAAACCCATCCCCCACAGACCCATCACAGCGGCTTCGTTCTCTGCCACAGCGCTCAACCCATCCCCCACATCCCCCATACTCTGCCACAGCTCTCAAAGCCATTCCCCAGAGCCCCCAATTCACAGCAACAGCACGGAAACCAATCCCCCACAGCCACATCATAGCGGCCTCGCTCCCTGCTACAGTGCTCAAACGCATCCCGCACAGTCCCCCATTCCCTACCACAGCCCTCAAACCCATCCCCCACAGCCCCCCATTCCCTGCTATGGCCCTCAAACCCATCCCCCACAGCCCCTCATTTCCTGCCACAGCGCTAAAACCCATCCCCCACAGCCCCCCATTCCCTGCCACAGCCCTCAAACCCATCCCCCACAACCCAACATTCCCTGCCACAGCGCCGAAACCCATCCCCCACAGCCCCTCATTCCTTGCCACAGCCCTCAAACCCGAACCCCACAGCCCCATCTCAGCCGCCTTGTTCCCTTCCACAGCGATGAAACCCATCCCCCACAGCCCCCCATTCCGTTCCACAGCCCTCAAACCCATTCCCAATAGTCCCCCATTCCCTGCCAGAGCACTCAAACCCGACCCGCACAGCCCCCCATTCCCTTCCACAGCCCAGAAACCCATCCCCACAGCCCCATCTCAGCTGCATCGTTCCATGCCACAACACTCAAACCCATCCCCCACAACCCCCATTCCCAGCCTCAGCACTCAAACCCTTCCTCACAGCCCCCCATTCCCTGCCAGAGTGCTGAAACCCATCCCACACAGCCCCATCACAGCCACCTTGTTTCCTGACACAACACAAACCCATCCCCTACAGCCCCACATTCCCTGCGACAGCGCTCAAACCCATCCCCCTCAGCTCCATCACAGCCACCTCGTTCCCTTCCACAGCGCTCAAACCCATCCCGCACATCCCGCCATTCCCTTCCACAATGCTCAAACCCATCCCCCACACCCCCGATTTCCTTCTACACCGCTCAAACCCATCACCCACAGCGCCCCATACGCTGCCAGAACGCTCAAACCCATCCCCCACATCCCCATCGCACCCGTCTCGTTCCCTGCCACAGCTCTCAAACCCATCCCCCCAGCCCCCCATTCCCTGCCAGAGCCCACAAACCCATCCCCCCAGCCCCCCATTCTCCGCCACAGCTCTCAAACCCATCCCCCTCAGCTCCATCACAGCCACCTCGTTCCCTTCCACCGCGCTCATACCCATCCCACACATCCCACAATTCCCTTCCACAATGCTCAAACTAATTACCCACAGACCCATAACAGCCACATCATTCCCTGCTACAGCCCTCAAATCCATCCCCCACACCCCCGATTCCCTTCTACACCGCTCAAACCCATCCCCCACAGCCCCCGATTCCCTGCCACACCGATCAAACCCATCACCCACAGCAACCCCATACCCTGCCAGAGGGCTCAAACCCATCCCCTAGAGCCCCATCACACCCGTCTCGTTCCCTGCCACAGCTCTCAAACCCATCCCCCAGCCCCCCTGTCATAAATAGTTAGTTAAGGGTTAAGTTTCCACCTGTAAAGGGTTAACATGGTACCTGGTGGGCACCTGACCTGAGGACCAATCAGGGAAGAGAATTCGAAATTCCTAGGAGCGAACTTTTTCTCTGTGTGTGTGTATTGTTCTTAGCCGTTTGGAGTTGCAAGAGTCCAGACGATTTAATCAAGTCTCTACAAGTTTCCACCTTTCTGAGCTAATTTCTTCTAGTCAAGATAGTGAGTATTAGAAAGATACCTTGTGTCTCCATCTAATAATCCTATGTTTGCAATTCTGTGTGTTTGTTATTGATTATTCTTAATTATGCCTGTATTGTTTGTACTGGGAAGGAGAGAGGATTCTCTCCAGAATTTAGCAAGGTTATACCCTATGAGTGTCCAGCTTGGGCTCATAGAGATTCTGTATTTTTCTTGTTTTTCTTTTAATAAATTCTTTCTATAAAGATTTGATTAAATCCCTCCACTGTGGATACAGGGTGGGGGCTGAGAAACTCTCTCTCGGTGGTGAGACGGCTTATCTCCGGGCAGAGAAGGGAGGGGGAAGAGAGAATTCCTCCTGGGGTTGATTCAAGCAGTTTGAATCAGGTATCTCTTTCCAGTGGCTAGGAGAGAGGGAGGGGGGAGGTTTCCCTCCTATGAGTGGATCTGTATTTCCCATGGGAACATCTCTGGAAAGAGGAGGGGGAGGGGGAATACAGGGGTGTCCCGGCCCACGTAAATTGACCGAGGTGGTGGCAGAGACAAGGAGACCTACCCTAGGATTTTAGGGTGGGGGGAATATATGCGGGTCCCCACATTGGAGCCCAACAGTTCCAAGTGGGGCTGAGACCTATGACACCCCCATTCTCCGCCACAGCTCTCAAACCCATCTCCCACAGACCCCCATTCCCAGACCTCAAACCCATCCCCCACAGCCCCAACACAACCGCCTCGTTCCCTCCCACAGCACTCAAACCCATCCCCCACATCCCCCAATCCCAGCGTTGAAACCCATCCCCCTCAGCTCCATCACAGCCATCTCGTTCCCTGCCACAGCGCTCAAACCCATCCCCCACAGCTCTCCATTCCCTGCCACAGCCCTCAAACCCAGCGTTCAAACTCATCCCCCACAGCCCCATCACAGCCGCCTCGTTCCCTGCCACAGCGCTCAAACCCATCCCCCACAGACCCATCACAACCACCTCGTTCCGTGCCGCACCACTCACACCCCTCCCCCCCCGCCCCCCATTCCCTGCCACAGCCCTCAATCCCATCCCCCACAGCCCCCCATTCCCTTCCACAGCGCTCAAACTCATCCCCCACAGCTCAATCACAGCCGCCTTCTCCCTTCAATACCGCTCAAACCCATGCAGCACACCTTTTCCTGCCACAGCAATCAAACCCATCCCCCACAGTCCCCCATTCCCTGCCACAGCTCTCAAACCCATCCCCCACAGCCACATCACAGCCGACTCGCTCCCTGCCACACCGCTCAAACCCATCCCCAGAGCCCCTCATTCCCTGCCACAGTGCTCAAACCCATCCTCCAGAGCCCCCATTCCCTGCCATGGCCCTCTAACCCAACCCCCACAGCCCCCCATTCCCTGCCACAGCGCTCAACCCCATCCCCCACAGTCCCAGCTCAGCCGCCTTGTTCCCTGCCACATCACTCAAACCCATCCCCCACAGCCCCCCATTTACTCAAACCCCCCCCACAGCCCTCCTTTCCCTTCCACAGCGATGAAACCCATCCCGCACAGCCCCCCATTCCGTTCCACAGTTCTCAAACCCATTCCCAATAGGCCCCCATTCCCTGCCAGAGCACTCAAACCCGATCCCCACAGCACCCCATTTACTTCAACAGCGCTCAAACACATCCCCCACAGCCCTCCATTCCCTGCCACCGCGCTAAAACCCACTCCCACAGCCCCCCATTCCCTGCTACACCGCTCAAACACATCACACCAGTCCCCCATGCTCTGCCACAGCCCTATAACACATTCCCCACAGCCCCCCATTCCCAGCGCTCAAACCCAGCCCCCACAGCCCCATCACAGCCGCATCATTCCCTGTCGCACTGCTCAAACCCATCCCCCACAGCCCCCCATTCTCTGCCACAGCGCTCAAACCCATCCCCCACAACCCCATCACAGCCCCCTCATTCCCTGCCATAGCACTCAAACCCGACCACCATAGCCCCCATTCCCTGCCACAAAACTCAAACCGATCCCCCACAGCACACCAAACCCTACCACAGAGCTCAAAGCTATTCCCCACAGCCCCTCATTTCCTTCCACAGCGTTCAAACCCATCCCCCACAACCCCATCACAGCCCCCTCATTCCCTGCCATAGCACTCAAACCCGACCACCATAGCCCCCCATTCCCTGCCACAAAACTCAGACCGATCCCCCACAGCACACCAAACCCTACCACAGAGCTCAAAGCTATCCCCCACAGCCCCCCATTTCCTTCCACAGCGTTCAAACCCATCCCCCACAACCCCATCACAGCCCCCTCATTCCCTGCCATAGCACTCAAACCCGACCACCATAGCCCCCCATTCCCTGCCACAAAACTCAAACCGATCCCCCACAGCACACCAAACCCTACCACAGAGCTCAAAGCTATCCCCCACAGCCCCCCATTTCCTTCCACAGCGTTCAAACCCATCCCCCACAACCCCATCACAGCCGCCTCGTTCCCTACCACAACGCTCAAGCCCATCCCCCACAGCCCCCCATTCCGTTTCACAGACCTCAAACCCATCCCCCACAGCCTCATCACAGCCACCTCATTCCCTCGCACAGCTCTCAAACCCGACCCCCATAGCCTCTAATTCCCTGCCACAGCCCTCAAACCCATCCACCACAGCGCCACATTCCCTGCCACAGCGCTCAAATCCATCCCCCTCAGACCCATCACAGCCGCCGAAATTCATGCCGCAGCGCACAAACCCATCCCCCTCAGCTCCATCACAGCCACCTCTTTCCCTTCCACAGCGCTCAAACCGATTACCCACAGTCCCATAACAGGCGCATCATTCCCTGCCACAGCCCTCAAATCCATCCCCCACACCCCCGATTCCCTTCTACACCGCTCAAACCCATCCCCCACAGCCCCCGATTCCCTGCCACACCGATCAAACCCATCACCCACAGCCCCCCATACCCTGCCAGAGCGCTCAAACCCATCCCCCAGAGCCCCATCACACCCGTCTCGTTCCCTGCCACAGCTCTCAAACCCATCCCCCAACCCACCATTCTCCGCCACAGCTCTCAAAGCCATACCCCGCAGCCCCCCATTCCCAGACCTCAAACCCATCCCCCACAGCCCCAACACAACCGCCTCGTTCCCTGCCACAGCACTCAAACCCATACGCCACAGCTCTCCATTCCCTAGGACAGACAGGGCTCTGATCTCGCAATGGGGCTGTGGGGCTCCTGGGGCCCCAAGATGGGCCTAACAGCGGGGATCTGGTTCTCTGTGCCTGCAAGACCTGTGTTGCACTGTGTTCCTGGCATCTGAATAAACCACCTGCTTTACTGGCTGCGCCCGTGTCCCAGTACCCAGTGACCTTCCTCACATCTACGTCCAGGGGAACAAGGCAGTCTATCCGGAGGGGCAGCCCCGTGCCCATCCTGTAAACCCAAACTTCGGAGCCTGGAGCATCCAGCCCCCCAAGAGGAACTGACCTGGGGCCCTCCTCCCTCCTTCCCAGGTGGAAAGCTGCCAGCCCCCTTTCCTGGGAATGTTGCCCCTCATCCGACTGGGTCTTTACCCAGTCAAACCTCTGCGGGTTGGGTCTGCTCGGTCTGTCCCTGAGAGTCCTGGTGACTCGCAGGAAGCTGGGGGTGCAGGACACTGACTCCCCCACACTCCGTGACAGCTGGTGGCAGGGGTGGAATGTACTGCACCCCGTGGACGGCGCTTCCTGCAGTAAGTGACTAGGGAGCAGTAAAACGAAGGGGCGATTTCAGGAGGCAATTAACCCCGGGAGCGTGTGACCAGCGCAAAGGACTTTGCAGTAACAGGGTCCCCGGGGGGATTGCAGGAGCAGTCCCAGGGGTGGAGGACTCTGCAGCACGACCCTGGCCGAGAGGGAGTGACCTGAAGAAGGGCTGGTGCACGAGGGGTCTCCCTGGAACCGGTGGGAAGCTGAGAGCACACGCCGGCGAGTGGCCAGCAGGAAGATATATGCTAAGCACCTTAAGAAAGACCTGGTGGAGCTGTGCAGGCAGAGAGGGCTGCGCATTGGGAGGTCCACCAAAGACCAGCTAATTGCCCAGCTGGAGGAGAAGGATCGCTTGGGTGAACCGAGCCCTGTCCCAGAGGGAAGCCGCCCAACAGATACAGTGTGGGCCGCGGGGCCTGACATGGCTGGGAGGGGCCAGACTGCTGCCGAGGACACCCCGAGACCCTGCCCACCTATACCTAGGGGAGGGGTTGGCGGAAGCCCAGTGAATACTGAGGGCACCCTGAGCCCGGCGGCCAGCAGGGGATCGTCCCGGCAGAGCTCCCCGTCCCTGGAACAGATGCGGTTGGAATATGACAGAGGAGTTGAGGAGGCAAGAACTGAAGGAGCGGGAGAACCAGCATAAACACGAGGCGAACCAGCGCCAGCATGAGCTGGAACTGGCCCGGCTGAGGAGCAGCGGGGCCCCGGCTACGGTGAGCGAGGTGGGACCCAAGCCTACAAAAATCTTTGCTAAAGGCTTCCTGGCCCGGCGTAAGGAGCGGGAGGACATAGATACCTTCCTGACGGCCTTTGAGAATACCTGCGAGCTGCACAGGGTTGACCCTGCAGACAGGATCCCGTTTCTAACCCCCTTATTGGACTCCACAGCCGTGGAGGTGTACAGCTGAATGAAAGGGGCGGAGTCAGGAGACTATGAACTGTTCAAACAGGCCCTGCTCCACGAGTTTGGGCTGACTCCTGCAATGTACAGGAAGAGGTTCCGGAACAACATAAAACCCGTGAGGTCCCATACCTACAACTGGTTAACCGGGCGAAGGGGTATGCCCACAAGTGAACAGCTGGGGCCCAAACTAAAGAGGACATGCTTGACCTATACATACTGGAGCACCTGTATGAGCAGTGCCCGTCTGACCTGAGGCTGTGGTTGATGGACCAGGAGCCTGAGAACCCACAGCACGCAGGCCAGCTGGTCGACCAATTTGTGGACAGTCGGGCAGGGAATAGCAGGGAGAAGTCTCGAAGGAGCAGGCCTGCCTCAACGCAGCAAGAAAGTCACCATGGGACCTCCCAGCAGGGGCCTATGGAGAACCCCCACCAAAGGGGAACATCCAGCGTCAGGTCCATCCGACCCACTCGAGGGGACCCACGAGACATGGGCTGCTATCAATGTGGCCAACGAGGCCACATATGGGCCCAATGCCCCAAGCTCAGGGACAGACCGAGCAGACTCAACCCACAGAGGGTTGACTGGGTAAAGACCCAGTCGGATGAGAGCCAACATTCCCAGGAAAGGGGGGCTGGCAGCGTTCCACCTGGGAAGGAGGGAGGAGGGCCCCAGGTCAGCTCCTCTGGGGGGCTGGATGCTCCAGGCTCCGAGTTTTGGGTTTACAGGGTGGGCACGGGGCTGCCCCTCCGGAGAGAGTGCCTTGTTCCCCTGGAGGTAGATGGGATGAAGGTCACTGGGTACTGGGACATGGGCGCAGAGGTGACGCTGGCCCGGCCCGGGGTGGTGGCCCCAGATTGGATGGTGCCCAACACCTACCTGCCCCTGAGGGGTGTGAGCGGGACCCCATTCAAGGTGCCCGTGGTGAGGGTACACCTGACGTGGGGGGCCAAGGAGGGCCCCAAGGATGTGGGGGTACACCCACATTTGCCCACAGAGGTGTTAATGGTGGGGGGACCTCGAGGACTGGCCAAGTAAAACCCGGGGTGCCCTGGTCGTGACCCGGAATCAGAGTCGGCGCAGGGCACTGCGTTCTGACAATGGGGACGGTACTCTGCCCGAGGCGCAGGCCCCAACCTGGTGGGGAGGGAACACCCAGAGACACGGCTCAGAGAGGCTGCGGCCTCAGACCCAGCCGGTGTGAGAGAGCAAATCCCCATCCCTGTCCCAGCTGCTGAGTTCCAGGCCGAGGTGCAGAAAGATCCCTCCTTGCGGAAAATAAGGGACCTGGCCAACCATGTGGAGAGGTTGCCGGAAAAGGTTCCTGTGGGAGAAGGGGTTCCTGTACCGAGAATGGGCTCACCCAGGGAAAATGGAGTCAGGAGGGATCAGGAGGCAGCTGGTGGTACCTTGGAAGTATCGCCGCCAACTGCTGTGCTGGGCCCATGACATCCTCCTCTCAGGGCACCAGGGAACCTGGCGTACCCAGCAGAGGCTGCTACGGAACTTTTACTGGCCTGGGGTCTTTACCCATCTAGGACCCTTGCCCAGCACAGAGGAGCCTTTCCAGAGGGGGGCAAGGGTCAAAAGGCGGGCTCTGAACCAAGAGAGCCCAAATCACAGCCCCCCAGACTGGAACGCGGGGAGAAGACCCCAGCCCAGCTTGAACCCCAGGGGTATTGGAGTGACGAAAAGCCCTGGGCTGCATAAGCCTTTCCACCTACCAACTGCGAGTGCCCTTGAGTCCCCCCGACCTAAAGGGGGGCAGGAAACTGGAATGGCCTGGGGTAACTCTTCCCCCATAACTGGGGGGATCCTGGGGCATCCATGGGAATGTAGGTGGGTTCGAACTTCCCCAGGTCACTGGCTGAAGTGACCCCACTCAGTTCGGTCTCGAAGGGGGGAGAGATGTGACGAAGGGGGACTGTTCTTACTGGGGGTCTGTGAATGCTGTGTTGGTGCCTCAGTGTCCCCTATGCAGTTCTTAAGTATCTAGCAAAGCAAGAGACCAGTGCACCTAAATGCCTGACACTCTGTCTCCTAGCAACTGATGGCCTGGGCCCCTCCTCTGCAAAGGTGCCAACTGAAGGTGTTGGAGACTGTCACGGAGTGTGGGGGAGTCCGGCCCTGCACCCGTCTTCCTGGGACTCACAGGGACTCTCAGCCAGCCTGTAAAACAGAAGGTTTATTGAACAACAGGAGCACAGGCTACAGCAGAGCTAGTGTTCACAGCCAGGACCTCTCAATCTGGCCCTTCTGGGGTTCAGGGCGCTTGGATCCCAGAACTCAGGTTCAGGTCAGTTGCCCACCAGGTACCATGTTAACCCTTTACAGGTGGAAATTTAACCCTTAACTAACTATTTATGACAGGGGGGCTGGGGGATGGGTTTGAGAGCTGTGGCAGGGAACGAGACGGGTGTGATGGGGCTCTGGGGGATGGGTTTGAGCGCTCTGGCAGGGTATGGGGTTGCTGTGGGTGATGGGTTTGATCGGTGTGGCAGGGAATCGGGGGCTGTGGGGGATGGGTTTGAGCGGTGTAGAAGGGAATCGGGGGTGTGGGGGATGGATTTGAGGGCTGTAGCAGGGAATGATGCGCCTGTTATAGGTCTGTGGGTAATCAGTTTGAGCATTGTGGAAGGGAATTGCGGGATGTGTGGGATGGGTATGAGCGCGGTGGAAGGGAACGAGGTGGCTGTGATGGAGCTAAGGGGGACGGGTTTGAGAGCTGTGGCGGAGAATGGGGGGATGGGGGGATGGGCTTGTGGGCTGTGGCAGGGAATGGGGGGATGGGGGAATGGGTTTGAGAGCTGTGGCAGGGAACGAGACGGGTGTGATGGGACTGTGGGGGATGGGTTTGAGCGTTCTGGCAGGGTATGGGGGGCTGTGGGTGATGGGTTTGATCGGTGTGGCAGGGAATCGGGGCTGTGGGGGATGGGTTTGAGCGGTGTAGAAGGGAATCGGGGGTGTGGGGGATGGGTTTGAGCATTGTGGAAGGGAATGGCGGGATGTGCGGGATGGGTTTGAGCGCTGTGGAAGGGAACGAGGTGGCTGTGATGGAGCTGAGGGGGATGGGTTTGAGCGCTGTCGCAGGGAATGTGGGGCTGTAGGGGATGGGTTTGTGTTGTGTCAGGAAACAAGGTGGCTGTGATGGGGCTGTGTGGGATGGGTTTCAGCACTCTGGCAGGGAATGGGGGGCTGTGAGGATGGGTTTGAGTGCTGAGGCTGGGAATGGGGGTTGTGGGGGATGGGTTTGAGTGTTGTGGCATGGAATGATGCGGCTGAGATGGGGCTGTGGGGATGGGTTTCTGGGCTGTGGAAGGGAATGGGGGGCTGTGGGGGATGGGTTTGTGCGCTGCGGCATGAATCTCGGAGGATGTCATGGGGCTCAGGTGGATGGATTTGAGCGCTGTGGCAGGGAATGGGGGGCGGTTAAGGGGCTGAGAGGGATGGGTTTCAGGTCCGTGACAGGGAATGGAGGGCTGTGGGGGATGGCTTTGAGCTCTGGTAGGGTTTGGTGTGCTGTGGGGTATTGGTTTGAGTGCTGTGGCAGGGAATCAGGGGCTATGGTGGTCAGGTTTGAGGGCTGTGGGACGGAATGGGGGTCTGTGGGGGATGGCATTGAGTGCTTTTGCAGGGAATGGTGTCCTGTGGGGGATGAGTTTGAGGTCTATGGCAGGGAATGGCGGGTTGTGGGGGATGGGTTTCAGGTCTGTGGCAGGGAATGGACGGCAGTGGTGGATGGGTTTGTCCACTGTGCGAGAAAATAAGGTTGCTGTGATGGGGCTCTGGGAGATAGGTTTGAGGGCTATGGCAGGGAATTGGGGGGGGTGGGGGATGGGTTTGATCGCGGCGGCAGGGAATGGGCGGCTGAGGGGGTGGGTTTCAGTGCTGTGGCAGGGAATCGGGGGCTGTGCGGGTCGGGTTTGAGTGCTCTGGCAGGGAATGGGGGACTATTGGGAATGGGTTTGAGGGCTATGGAACGGAATGGGGGGCTGTGGGGGATGGGTTTCATCGCTGTGGAAGGGAATGGGGGGCTGTGGGGGATGGGTTTGAGCGCTGTGGCAGGGAACAAGGCGGCTGAGATGGGGCTGTGGGGTTCGGGTTTGAGGGCTGTGGCAAGGAATGCGGGGCTGTGGGGGATGGGTTTCGGCACTGTGGCAGGGAATGTTGGGTTGTGGGGGATGGGTTTGAGGGCTGTGGCAGGGAATGGGGGGCTGTGGGGGATGGGTTTTAGCGCTGTGGCAGGAAATGAAGGGCTGTGGGGGATGGGTTTGAGGGCTGTGGCAGGGAATGGGGGGCTGTGCGGGATGCGTTTGAGCACTGTGGCAGGGCGCGAGGCGGCGGCTGGCGGTGGCTGTGGGGGATTGGTTTCCGTGCTGTTGCTGTGAATGGGGGGCTCTGGGGAATGGCTTTGAGAGCTGTGGCAGAGTATGGGGGATGTGGGGGATGGGTTGAGCGCTGTGGCAGAGATAGAAGCCGCTGTGACGGGTCTGTGGGGGATGGGTTTGAGGGCTGTGGCAGGGAATGGGGGGATGTGGGGGATGGGTTTGAGCGCTGTTGCAGTGAATGGGGGCTGTGCGGAATGGGTTTGAGAGCTGTGGCAAAGTATGCGGGATGTGGGGGATGGGTTGAGCGCTGTGGCAGGGAATGGGAGCTGTGGGGGATGGCTTTCAGCGCTGTGGCAGGGAACGAAGTGGCTGTGATGGGGCTGTGGGGGATGGGTTTGAGGGCTGTGGCAGGGAATGGGGGGCTGTGGGGGATGGGTTTGAGCGGTGTGGCAGGGAGCGAGTCGGCTGTGATGTGGCTGTGGGGGATGGGTTTGAGAGCTGTGGCAGGGAATGGGGGACTGTGGGGGATGGGTTTGATTGCTGTGGCAGGAAAAGGTGTGCTGCATGGGTTTGAGCGGTATTGAAGGGAGAAGGCGGCTGTGATTGAGCTGTGGGGGATGAGTTTGAGCGCTGTGGAAGGGAATGGGGGGCTGTGGGGGATGGGATTGAGGGCTGTGGCAGGGAATGGGGGGCTGTGGGGGATGGGTGTGAGTGGTGCGGCACGGAACGAGGTGGTTGTGATGGGTCTGTGGGGGATGGGTTTGAGCGCTGTGGCAGGGAACGAGGCGGCTGTGATGGGGCTGTGGGGGATGAGTTTGAACGCTGGGATTGGGGGATGTGGGGGATGGGTTTGAGGGCTGTGGCAGGGAATGGAGAGCTGTGGGGGATGGGTTTGAGCGCTGTGGCAGGGAACGAGGTGGCTGTGATGGAGCTGAGGGGGATGGTTTTGAACGCTGGGATTGGGGGATGTGGGGGATGGGTTTGAGTGCTGTGGGAGGGAACGAGGCGGTTGTGTTGGGGCTGTGGGGGATGGGTTTGAGGTCTGGGAATGGGGGGCTGTGGGAGATGGGTTTGAGAGCTGTGGCGGAGAATGGGGGTGTCATAGGTCTCAGCCCCACTTGGAACTGTTGGGCTCCAATGTGGGGACCCGCATATATTCCCCCCACCCTAAAATCCTAGGGTAGGTCTCCTTCTCTCTGCCACCACCTCGGTCAATTTACGTGGGCCGGGACACCCCTGTATTCCCCCTCCCCCTCCTCTTTCCAGAGATGTTCCCTGGGGAAATACAGATCCACTCATAGGAGGGAAACCTCCCCCCTCCCTCTCTCCTAGCCACTGGAAAGAGATACCTGATTCAAACTGCTTGAATCAAACCCAGGAGGAATTCTCTCTTCCCCCTCCCTTCTCTGCCCGGAGATAAGCCGTCTCACCACCGAGAGAGAGTTTCTCAGCCCCCACCCTGTATCCACAGTGGAGGGATTTAATCAAATCTTTATAGAAAGAATTTATTAAAAGAAAAACAAGAAAAATACAGAATCTCTATGAGCCCAAGCTGGACACTCATAGGGTATAACCTTGCTAAGTTCTGGAGAGAATCCTCTTTCCTTCCCAGTACAAACAATACAGGCAGAATTAAGAATAATCAATAACAAACACACAGAATTGCAAACATAGGATTATTAGATGGAGACACAAGGTATCTTTCTAATACTCACTATCTTGACTAGAAGAAATTAGCTCAGAAAGGTGGAAACTTGTAGAGACTTGATTAAATCGTCTGGACTCTTGCAACTCCAAACGGCTAAGAACAATACACACACACAGAGAAAAAGTTCGCTCCTAGGAATTTCGAATTCTCTTCCCTGATTGGTCCTCAGGTCAGGTGCCCACCAGGTACCATGTTAACCCTTTACAGGTGGAAACTTAACCCTTAACTAACTATTTATGACAGGGGGGCTGGGGGATGGGTTTGAGAGCTGTGGCAGGGAACGAGACGGGTGTGATGGGGCTCTGGGGGATGGGTTTGAGCCCTCTGGCAGGGTATGGGGTTGCTGTGGGTGATGGGTTTGCTCGGGGGGGCCGGGAAGCGGGGGCTGGGGGGCAGGGGTTTGCGCGGTGTAGACGGGAATCGGGGGTGTGGGGGATGGATTTGAGGGCTGTAGCAGGGAATGATGTGGCTTTTATGGGTCTGTGGGTAATTAGTTTGAGCATTGTGGAAGGGAATTGCGGGATGTGTGGGATCGGTATGAGCGCGGTGGAAGGGAACGAGGTGGCTGTGATGGAGCTGAGGGGGATGGGTTTGAGAGCTGTGGCGGAGAATGGGGGGCTGGGGGGATGGGTTTGTGGGCTCTGGCAGGGAATGGGGGGATGGGGGGATGGGTTTGAGAGCTGTGGCAGGGAACGAGACGGGTGCGATGGGGCTGTGGGGGATTGGTTTGAGCGTTCTGGCAGCGTATGGGGGGCTGTGGGTGATGGGTTTGATCGGTGTGGCAGGGAATCGGGGCTGTGGGGGATGGGTTTGAGCGGTCTAGAAGGAAATCGGGGGTGTGGGGGATGGGTTTGAGCATTGTGGAAGGGAATGGCGGGATGTGCGGGATGGGTTTGAGCGCTGTGGAAGGGAACGAGGTGGCTGTGATGGAGCTGAGGGGGATGGGTTTGAGCGCTGTCGCAGGGAATGTGGGGCTGTAGGGGATGGGTTTGTGTTGTGTCAGGAAACAAGGTGGCTGTGATGGGGCTGTGTGGGATGGGTTTCAGCACTCTGGCAGGGAATGGGGGGCTGTGAGGATTGGTTTGAGTGCTGAGGCTGGGAATGGGGGTTGTGGGGGATGGGTTTGAGTGTTGTGGCATGGAACGATGTGGCTGAGAGGGGGCTGGTGGGGATGGGTTTCTGGGCTGTGGAAGGGAATGGGGGGCTGTAGGGGATGGGTTTGTGCGCTGCGGCATGAATCTCGGAGGATGTGATGGGGCTCAGGTGGATGGATTTGAGCGCTGTGGCAGGGAATGGGGGTGGTAAAGGGGCTGAGAGGGATGGGTTTCAGGTCCGTGGCAGGGAATTGAGGGCTGTGGGGGATGGCTTTGAGCTCTGGTAGGGTTTGGTGTGCTGTGGGGTATTGGTTTGAGTGCTGTGGCAGGGAATCAGGGGCTATGGTGGTCGGGTTTGAGGGCTGTGGAACGGAATGGGGGTCTGTGGGGGATGGCGTTGAGTGCTTTTGCAGGGAATGGTGTCCTGTGGGGGATGAGTTTGAGGTCTATGGCAGGGAATGGCGGGTTGTGGGGGATGGGTTTCAGGTCTGTGGCAGGGAATGGACGGCAGTGGTGGATGGGTTTGTCCACTGTGCGAGAAAATAAGGTTGCTGTGATGGGGCTCTGGGGGATAGGTTTGAGGGCTATGGCAGGGAATGGGGGGCTGTGGGGGATGGGTTTGAGCGCGGTGGCAGGGAATGGGCGGCTGTGGGGGTGGGTTTCAGTGCTGTGGCAGGGAATGGGGGGCTGTGCGGGTCGGGTTTGAGTGCTCTGGCAGGGAATGGGGGACTATTGGGAAGGGGGTTTGAGGGCTGTGGAACGGAATGGGGGGCTGTGGGGGATGGGTTTCATCGCTGTGGAAGGGAACAAGGCGGCTGAGATGGGGCTGTGGGGTTCGGGTTTGAGGGCTGTGGCAAGGAATGCGGGGCTGTGGGGGATGGGTTTCGGCGCTGTGGCAGGGAATGTTGGGTTGTGGGGGATGGGTTTGAGGGCTGTGGGAGGGAATGGGGGGCTGTGGGGGATGGGTTTTAGCGCTGTGGCAGGAAATGAGGGGCTGTGGGGGATGGGTTTGAGGGCCATAGCAGGGAATGGGGGGCTGTGGGGGATGGGTTTGAGGGCTGTGGTAGGGAATGGGGGACTGTGCGGGATGCGTTTGAGCACTGTAGCAGGGAGCGAGGCGGCTGTGATGTGGCTGTGGGGGATTGGTTTCCGTGCTGTTGCTGTGAATGGGGGGCTCTGGGGAATGGCTTTGAGAGCTGTGGCAGAGTATGGGGGATGTGGGGGATGGGTTGAGCGCTGTGGCAGAGAACAAAGCCGCTGTGATGGGTCTGTGGGGGATGGGTTTGAGGGCTGTGGCAGGGAATGGGGGGATGTGGGGGATGGGTTTGAGCGCTGTTGCAGTGAATGGGGGCTGTGCGGAATGGGTTTGAGAGCTGTGGCAGAGTATGGGGGATGTGGGGGATGGGTTGAGCGCTGTGGCAGGGAATGGGAGCTGTGGGGGATGGCTTTCAGCGCTGTGGCAGGGAACGAAGTGGCTGTGATGGGGCTGTGGGGGATGGGTTTGACGGCTGTGGCAGGGAATGGGGGGCTGTGGGGAATGGGTTTGAGCGCTGTTGCAGTGAATGTGGGGCTATGGGGGATGGGTTTGAGCGGTGTGGCAGGGAGCGAGGCGGCTGTGATGGGGCTGTGGGGGATGGATTTCAGCGCCTTTGCAGTGAATGGGGGGCTGTGCGGAATGGGTTTGAGCGCTGTGGGAGGGAATGGGGGGCTGTGGGGGATGGGTTTGGGGGCTGTGTGGGGGGTCAGTGGCTGTGGTGGAGCACACTGGGTCAGCGCATTCAGCTGTTAACCCAAAGGATGGTGATTTGAGCCCACCCAGGGACAGTACTGACCCTATACTACCTCCTTGGACCCTCAAAGGAACCCTTTTGCCACTTCAGAGCTGTCCCTGCTGGCCTCAGTGTGTTTAGCTGGTGGCCCGAAGAGTGCACTGGCTGCGACACAAAAATCCATCTCCCAGCAGCCATGCCGGGGGCTCGGGCTTAATCCTCAAGGCTGAGCGCAAAACCCTTCAGCCGGGCATCTTTTGCTCCCTTTCCGCTTCTTCAGCAAGGGAGAAACAGAGGGGACATGCCGGCTCTAAGGATATGTCTGCGGGTAGCGATCGGTTTATCAGGGATCAATAGATCGCTTCCCATCTAGACGCGATCTATCGATCCCCGAACGCGCTCCCGTCAACTCCAGAACTCCACCAGGGCGAGCGGCGGTAGCGGAGTTGACAGGCGGAGCCTCGGTCATCGACGGGGGAGCCACGCAAGGATGGGAGGTAAGTCGAAATAAGAGACTTCGACTTCAGGCAAGCTATTCCCCTAGCTGAAGTTGTGTATCTTACATTGACCCCCCTCCACCCACCCAGTGTAGGCCAGGCCTAGGAGTGCCTCCCTCCCACTTCCCTCTTGGCTGCTGTGATAAATGTGGGTTGGGGGGTAGCTCCATTTTGTGGACACCCAGCCATCCAGTTAGCTATATAGTCCCTCTTGGTGGCTGTTCTCTGTTTGGTTTACCTGTAAAGCGTTAAAAAAGCCTCCCTGCATACGTAAAAGAAAGGGAGTGGGCCTCTGATCAAAAGAGCCAATGGAAGGGCTTATTAAAAATGGAAATAAAAACCTACCACTCTGATTTGGGAGCAATTTCCACCCCTTTTGCGTCTGTGCAGGTGAGGTAATGAATTGGGCCCGCTGGTTTTTCTCTCGGACTGACCCACCTTGCCCCATCCCAAGATAATCATGGAAAAACAGTGTCTGGGGAGGCAAAGGGCCTGATTCTGATCTCATGTTTGGTGTAAAACAGGAGTAACTCGATGGATGCCAATGTTGGGACATTAGTGTAAATGAGACCAGCATCTATATCTGTGGATGCCTGGTAAATTTAATTCCCCATTCAGGGCAATTGCTTCCTCCTCCTATTCGCGTAAGGGATTTGCTCCTTAAAATAGGACAAAAGGAAAGGGGAAAGAAATGGTGACTAACAGAATAAGAAGCTTAAGCCTGCAAAGCAGGAAGGTCACATCTAGCCTGGGACGATAATAGCCAAGGTCAGCGAAGAGCAGGGCGCTTGGTGCCAAGGTCACTCAGAGACATAAATGAGAGTGTGACGCACTGGGACTGTTCTTACTGTCAGGGCCAGCTCCAGACCCCAGTGCGCAATTTCCCGGCAGGGCGGCAGGCGGCTCCGGCGGACCTTCCGCGGTCATGCCTGCGGGAGGTCCACCGGAGGCGCGGGACCAGCGGACCTCCCGCAGGCATGACTGCAGAGGGTGCGCTAGTCTCGCGGCTCCGGTGGACCTCCCGCAGGCATGACTGCAGAGGGTGCGGTAGTCTCGCAGCTCCGGTGGACCTCCCGCAGGCATGACTGTGGAGGGTGCGCTAGTCTCGCGGCTCCGGTGGACCTCCCGCAGGCATGATGGCTTGCCCCCTGCTGCACCTCATCTATGAAAGCACTGCTCCTGCTCCTTCTCTTCCCTCAAGGGCCCCCTCTCCCCATCTTCCCCACCCTGTCGATCGCTGATCTCCTCACCTTCCTTCCCCCACCAGCTGACCACCGGACCCTCCGCAGGCACGTCTGCAAGAGGTCCCCCGAAGTCGGGGGACCGGCGACCAGTAGGACGCCCCCTGCGGCGCGCCGCCCTGCTTGGGGCGGCCGCATTCCTAGAGCCGCCCCTGCTTACTGTGGTCTGTGAATGCTGCGTGGGGGGTGTTGGCCTGGGAGAAAGGTCTGCACTGGGAGATGGGAGACTGGCCTTGAGGGAAGATGCCTGAGCATGTAATGTGAGAACCCAGGAAGGGGTTAGAGGCCAGGTGACACCTCTGCCTGGGAAGCTGAACAAAGGCCTGGCGGAGGAGACACTGGGGAGTGAGGGGGTTTTCAGGAGCTGGCTGGGGAATGGAGGGAAGCACAGACAGGAGTCTGACCCCCCCCAAAGCGGCAGTGGTGCTCCTGGGACCCCAAGATGGATCTAATTGGGGAGGATCCTGTTGTCTGTGCCTGCAAAAACCTGTCTTGGACTGTGTTCCTGTCGTCTAAATAAACCTGCTTTACCGGCTGGCTGAGAGTCATGGTGGGGGCGCAGGGCCTTGACTCCCCCACACTCCGTGACAGAGATTGACACTCATCTCTTGCTGTTCTGCTTACATATTACTATCTCTCCTTTCAGTTTCCCCTTTTCTCCACCCCCCACCCCCCACACTGTCTCATTAAGAAACAGCTCATCTGCATGGGTCAAGTTTCCTCTCCTTCAGACTGCTGCAACTCCACTGAGTTAATACTGATCTTCAACAGTGTGAGTGTGGAAAATCATGCCCCAAATCTCCTGCTAGCAAGAAGAGGCAACCCCTCAGCTGGTGCCATAGCTCCATCAGACCTGCCCCCTAATAGCTTTTCTGGAGGAACGGGAAAGGCCGTTCAATATGGAATAGCAGATCCACAGTCATTTTTGTTAAGGTTAGCACTGCTGTCATGGCAGCCACCCAGGAGGGATGGAAAACAACAGAAGCTTCTGTCTCAGATGCTGCAGGCAGGACACAAGGCCAGCTAGCGCTTTCGGACCCTGGATCCTGACTCATGCAATGGACTTGGGAGAACATCTCACTGTAGCTTTCTCATTCCCAGAGAGATGCTGCTCACGCTGCTTCAGCCTGTGGTGCCGAGTACAGCGTATAACAGAGCTGAGTCATTTTTATGGCCGGCCAGACTTGGAACAGACTAGAGAGAAAGAAAAAAAGATAAGCTAGTATAGAGAAGTGGGGTGAAATGATGTACCAAGACAGAGACAGCAGGAATCTAAAGCATCAGTGTGACAAAGTGGGGATTTTCCCTTGTTATGGCGTATGTGTGTCTTACTGTTGAGCCTATGTGAATTTTACTGTTTTGCATGAATACTGTGTGTGCCTCAGTTTCCCTGCATGCTGCACTAATACCTCGGTGGTGGGAATAGGGGTGTGTGACTTTGGTTGAGACCTCTGGGGCAGGTGGGGCTGCTCCAGCTGCCTGCACATATGCTATGACTGGTGCTCTTTGTAACCTGATACCCAGGATGGGGACTACACCCAAGTGACGCCCAGGTAACTTGCCTGGCAAGCAGGACAAAGCCAAGGAGGCAGAGCAATGGGGGGTGCCGGAGGTCGGGTTGTTGGAAGCTAGGCAGTCTGCTTGGGAGGTGTGGTAGAGGGTGTGTCCAGAGCTTCTGGATGGACTTGGCTGAAAGTCACTGATTTCTCTGCTAACAAGTTCTATTCTACCCGCTGCATTCCAGTCAACTAATAAACCTTCTGTTTTACTAGCTGGCTGAGAGTCACTGCTGACTGCCGAGTTGGGGTGCAGGGCCCCGTCCGGGTGGACTCGCTGCAGGAAGCGCACAGTGTGGAAGGGGATGCTCAGATCCAAGAAGATCATAGAATCATAGACTTAATCTGGCTGCTTCTCTCCATTAATTGTCTCTTGGCAGGTCATGATTTCCTCTAATGTTCTAGGTCTTCTAAAATACTTGCTGAATAATTACTATGAACCACTGTTGGTCTCTAGCTCACTTGAGGGCACTTTATTCTGATCACTCAATGTATGAAATTCAAGATGTGAGAGAGAGGCTGAACACTGAGAGCAGTGTTTCCTCTAATTTGTTATGTCCATGTGCGGAATGAATTTTGTTTTGGGCACAAATATGGAGGTGAGGTGTGACACATCACCTGCATATTGCGCTCCTTACAAAATTCATTCTGCACATGGATGGTGTGTGGCAGGGGTGAGGCTGAAGGGTTTGGAGTGTGGGAGGGGCTCGGGGGGCTCGGGTTGGGGTGCAGGGGGGGTGAGGATCCGGCTGGGGGTGCACGCTCTGGAGTGGGGCTAGGGGTGAGGGTCTCAGCATTGGAGCAGAGGGTAGGGGCGCAGTGGTGTGAGGGCTCCGGCTGGGAGTGCAGGCTCTGGGGTGGGGCTGGGGATAAGGGAGTCAGGGCTGGAGCAGAGGGTTGGGGTGCAGGGGGTGAGGGCTCTGGGGTGGGGCTGGGAATGAGGAGATTGGGGAGCAGGTTGCCCCAGGGAGAGAGGACTCCCCCCTCCAGCCCTCTCTCCTCACAGCAGCTCAGGGCCAGGTGAGAGGGCACCTGTCTCCAAGCCGCAGCAGCGCCGGTGGGGCTGGGTTGGGACTGGGGGAGGGGACAGAATTTATTTTTCCAAAGTCAAAAGGAGGAAGGGACGGAGTTATGCTTCAGTTTTTATCTCATAAACTTAAGTCCTGTCTAACCCACAGGACACTATGAGAATAAGACACCATGTCATGTGGTGACATCACAAGAGCAGAGGATGTGAGAACTACAGCAACTGAGAGGGCAGGGGATTTAGAGTCAGATTGTTTCAAATGCTGCATTCGTCGGCTGACATTTAACAGTAACGCTTAGCTAACACCATGGAGAAAGGAATTCTCTGCTAAAGATTCAACTTGCCCCTTTGGCCAACTCCGCCCCTTCCCTGACCGGAGTGTGCTCAGAACAGCCTCCCTCCCCCACACACACACAAGCCCACAGCTGGGCACCCAGCACAAAGCCAGGGAGGGGGTTGCTTGGCTTGTTTTACTTTTTACTTTGCAGAAGGTTTTTTCAAAAGCATTTTCTGCTCCTGTTCCCCATGGTGAGGAAGCAGATGGTTGTGGGGAAGGGAACCTGAGAATGGTGGAGCCGGGGCAGTGGGGGGGGGGAGTTGGGGGAGGCTGAAGAGGGCAACGGGGGGCTGGAGGTGACTGGGGCGATCGGGGGAAGGGAACAGTTTGGAGGAGGCTGAAGGGGGAGATGGGGGAACGGGACATTTGGGGGGGCTAAAGCAGGCAATGGGGGCAGTTGGGGGAGGCTGAAGAGGGTGATGGGGGAAGTTGGGGGAGGCTGAAGGGGGCGATGGGGGAAGTTGGGGTAGGCTAAAGGGGGCAATGGGTTGAAGGAGGCCGGGGCAGAGAGGCAGTTGGGGGGCTGCTCATCCCCATGGGAGGGGAGGAGGAAGAGGAGCTGCCCTTCTTTCTGAAGCTGTTTCCTGTTAGAACTTGCAACTTCACTGTTCCTGAGCAGGGTCCTGTGATGAAAAGGGAACTAGAGAGATTCGTGGTCCTGCTTTCAGCAGGGGGTTAGGCTGGATGATCTCCTGAGGTCTCTTCCAACCCTAATTGTCTATGATTCTGTGTTTCTGTGGAGGACAGGTCCATCAGTGGCTATGGGCCAGGGTGGGCAGGGATGGTGCCCCTAACCTCTGTCTGTCAGAAGCTGGGAATTGGGCGACAGGGGGTGGCTCACTGGATGTTCCTGTCTGTTCATTCCCTCTGGGGCACCTGGCACCGGCCGCTGTTGGTCGACAGGACACTGGGCTAGATGGAGCTTTGGTGTGACCCAGTCTGGCTGTTCTTCTCTTCCAATGCTCTTCTCACATGCTCAGTAACAGCTGCAAGCTGCTGCCCTCACGCACCATCAGAATCTGCTCCCTGCAATCAAAGGCCGGAAAATCCCCCTGAAGGGGGGAAATCGGAGGGGCGGGTTGGGCAGAGGGACAAAACTGGGACAGGATCAGGGGTTCAGACAGGGGCTGCCCTGCCAGGTAGGTGCAGAAGGGAAACCCCCCAGCTAGAGGGAGGCAGAGGGAATAGACGTCCCCACAGATGGGGTGAGCCGGCAGCAGCAGTTCCAAACTAGGGTGTGGTGGATGGTAGAAGGACTCGTGTTCCTCGCAGGATGGTCCCTCTCAGCCCCCCCTCCCCATGGCTGTGGTGTTAAAGGCCCCGCGTGGCCCAGTGCCCAGGTACCACAGCAGTGCTCTATCTAAAATGGTGACTGAGCTGCCAAGGGAGCAGGAGCAGCTCCAGGCCCCAGCACGCCAAGCACGTGCTTGGGGAAGCAAGCCAGGGGGATCTCTGCTGGTCCCGCAGCTTCAGTGGACCCTCCACAGGCAAGCCGCTGAAGGCAGCCTGCCTGCCGTGCTTGGGGCGACAAAATCCCTAGAGCCGCCCCTGCAAGGGAGACGTGATTCAGGGAAATAGTTTAAACCACTCCCCCCCATCATAAAACAAACTGATGATCATCAGTTCATCCCTTCCCCACTGAACTGCCCAGTGCCTGGCTCGGAGGTAGAGACAGGAGGAGAGAGACAAGGGTTAGATTTCAGCATCTCCAGGTAGGTCCCACGGCTCCAGTTGCCCCAACAAACACTGCGGAGTTTTAATTTGTAGCTGCAGGCCAGCTTTAGGGCTATTCCACCAATTCCCCCGAATTGGGACCCACGCCTAAGAGGGCCCCGTACCCAGTAAGAATCCCTTCCCTGGCTAGAGGCGCCTTTTTAATTTTTACTCACCCGGCGGCGCTCTGGGTCTTCAGGGGCATGTCGGCGGCGGGTCCTTCACCCGCTCCGAGTCTTCAGCGGCACTTTGGCGGCGGGTCCTTCAGTGCCGCCGAAGACCTGGAGTGAGTGAAGAACCCACCACCAAAGTGCCACCAAAGACTCGGAGCACCGCCCGGTGAGTACAAGCCCCATGTGTTTTTTTAACGTGTTTTTTTTTTTTAGTCATCCCTGCCGGGGCCCCATCGAAACTGTTCGAATTGGGCCCCGCACTTCCTAAAGCCGGCCCTGTGTCCTACCCTTCCTCCCCGAGCCAGCTCCAGTCTCCCCAACTCCCTCCAGTCCCTCCTCTCTGCTCAGCCCCTTTCCCCGGCCAGGAGGTCACCTGATCTCTTTGTCTCCAAAACCTTCAGTTGGCACCTTTGCAGAGGAGGGGCCCAGGCCAGCAGTTGCTAGGAGACAGAGTGTCGGGCATTTAGGTGCACTGGCCTCTTGCTTTGCTAGATACTTAAGAACTGCATAGGGGACACTGAGGCATCAACACAGCATTCACAGACCCCAGTAGGAACAGTCCACCTTTGTCACAAGGGTTGCGGAGCCCTAGCAGGGGTGATGCCGGGAGAGCAGGACCGCGGGGTTGGGGGGCTCTGTCCGGGGTAGCGGGGCTCTCTCCGGGGTGTCCGGGCACCGGGGCACCGGAGTTGTGGGGCTCCTGCCCGGGAGAGCGGGACCACAGGGTGACGGGATCTGGCTGGGGTGTCGGGGCCCTGGGGCTCCAGCGAGGAGAGTGGGCCTGCGGAGTTGCGTGGGTTCTGGCGGGGGAGCGGGACCGCGGGCTTGCGGGGTTCTGGCCATGGGAGCGGATCCGCGGGACTTGCCGCGCTCAACTGGGACAGCCGGATCGCTGGGATGCGGAGCTCCGGCCGGGGGAGCGGGACCAAGGAGTTGCGGGGCTGCTGCCAGGAGAGCGGAGCTCCATGGTTGCGGGCTCCTGCCAGAAGAGTGGGGGTGCGGGATTGCCGGGGGATCGCGGTTTTGCGGGGCTCCGGTCCGGCGAGTGGGGCTGCAGGGTTGTGGGGCTCTGAGTCGAGAGAGTGGTTGCTGCACTTGGTCTGGGGAGTGGGACCGCGGGGTTGCAGGGCTCCTGCCGGGAGAGCAGGACCCAGTGTTGCGGGGCTCGGTCTGCGTTAGCCGGGCTCTGTCCGGGTTGGCGGGGCTCTGTCCAGCGTGTCGGTGCCCCGGGGCTCCGGCGGCGAGAGTAGGTCTGGGGAGTTGCGGACTCCAGCCGGGTGAGCGGGACTACGGGGTGGCAGGGCTCTGGCCGGGAGAGCGGGGCTGCGGGGTTGCGTGCTCCGGTCGGGGAAATGGAGCCGCGGGACTTGCCGCGCTCGGCCGGGACAGCGGGATCGCGGGGATGCGGAGGTCCGGCCGGAGATGCGGGACCAAGGGGTTACGGAGATCCGGCCGGGAGAACGGGTCTGCTGGGTTGCGGGGCTCCAGCGTGGGTAGCGGGACGCGGTGTTGCGGGGCTCTGGTCGGGAGAGCGGGGCTGCGGACTTACGGGGCTCCTGCCGGGAGAGCGGGGCTGCGGGGTTACGGGGTTCCGGCCAGAGAGGGGGGCTGCGGGGTTGTGAGCCTCTGACCGGGAGCTCTGGGGTTGCGAGGTTCTGGCGGGGACGCGGAGCTCCGGCCGGTGGGAGTGGGACGAAGGGGTGGCCGTGCTCCGTTCGGGGAAACGGAGCCGCAGGACTTGCCGTGCTTGGCCGGGACAACTGGATCCGGGGATGCGGAGGTCCGGCCGGGGATGCGGAACCAAGGGGTTGGGGGCTCCGGCCGGGAGCACAGGTCTGCTAGGTTGCGGGGCTCCTGCCGGGAGAGCGGGGCTGCTGGGTTCCGGGGTTCCGGCCACAGTGCGGGGTTGCGAGCCTCTGACCGAGAGAACGGGGCTGCAGGGTTGCCGGGCTCCGGTCCGGCGACTGGGGGTGGAGGGTTGCGGGGCTCCGGGACAAGAGAGTGGGGCTGCGGGGTTTCTGTACTTGGGCGGGGGAGCAGGACCGCGGGGTTGTGGGGCTCTGGCTGGGAGCTCTGAAGTTGCGAGGTTCTGGCCGGGGAGAGGGCCGCGGGGATGTGGAGCTACAGCCGGAGGAGAGGGAGAAAGGGGTTGCGGAGCTTGGTCCCGGAGAGCGAGACAATACTGTACCTGTCGCCTATGGTGAAGTCTTACTAATGTGGGACAGCCCGAGAAGAGGGTCTCTGCGACATTTATTGTGGAGATGCACGAAATAGATGTGGTTCTGAAGAGAGACAACTAAGAGGGTTTTGTCACCAAAATAGAGTATGGCTGAGAACGTAGCCGGGAAGAGTTCAGAGAGCGCCTGAGGACAAGAAGTCCATGTGTGGCAGTGACTATTTCAATGAGTCGCTATAGTAGTGCTTATAGCCTGCTCTGTTACTTCGGAGAGAATTAGAATGGATCACCTCTTTTGTAAAGTCTTTTCTATGTTCTGGACCCCGCGGACCCACCGAGGGAGCGGGATCCACGCTCCTCCGGCCGGCGCGCGACCCTCCGTACGCGCCCGCTCCCCGGGCAGCTCATTTCGTGGCATTTTTCTAGTCCATTTAGCATAGCGCTCTTGAAAAATAAACTACTTCACCGGAGCTTTTTCAAAAGCCTCAAGGAAAGAGCCTTGACAAGGCAACAGCACCCTCTGCTGGTTTCTAGGAAAAACTCTCTCTGTCGTGCAATAAGACTGGCTACAGCAGGGCTCGGCACCGTTTCAGAAGAGGTGTGCCCAGTCTTCATTTAGTCACTCATTTTTGAGGTTTCGCGTGACCGAAATACATATCAAGGTTTTCAGAAGGTCTCTTTCTTTATGTCTAAAATGTATAACTAAACTAATTGCATCCGAAGAAGTGGGTGTTCACCCACGAAAGCTCATGCTGCAAGACGTCTGTTAGTCTATAAGGTGCCACAGGATTCTTTGCTGCTTTTACAGAACCAGACTAACACGGCTACCCCTCTGATACTAAACTTTGTTTGTATGTATAGTAAATAAGGTTTCTTAAATGATGAAGACGCTTCATCTATATTGAAATTAAAATGGAGAGCGCCCCCCTCCCCATAATCCTCTGCCTCGAATTGGTGGCGAGGACCGGGCAGTGTGAGTGCCATTGAAAATCAGCTTCTGTGCAGCCTTCGGCACACGTGCCATAGGTTGTGTAGCCCAGGTTAAGAGGAACATGCATTCCAATTTTACTTCATACAGTTCCAAATTGCATAGTTTACTGGGTTTACAGTCAGGATTTCACTTAGTCTCCACTACCTAGGTGTCTGAGTTTGAGCGGTAACAGCAATCTATGTGTATGCCTACACAGCTATAGAGCCATTTTAATCTAGCTATGGCTAAACTGCTGCTTGTAATATTAGCCTCTCTATCCAGGCCCTTGGAGCTTTGGAAAGAATTAGTCTCTGGAAAGAAGTTTCCTAGGCTCATTCTCGTTCCTGACTTTTTAATGCCTTTATTGGAAAAGTCGTCTGTCTTTTTGAGTTCCCCCTTCCTAGTTTCAAAATACGGCTTATTACATTCTTTCTGTTTCTCGAATTCTTTAAAAACAACTTGAGGTATGGAATCTCAGTCGGGACAGGAGTCTTTGAGCAAATCTGCTGTAGAAATGAAGAGTTAGTCGGCCAGTGATTTGAAAGACACCCACGCTCGAATCATAGGGCAGCTGCAGACTAGAGCAATGTCCAGGTACGAGGGGACAATTTGAAATGTACGCTCTTTCAGAAAAGGACCTAGAAATGGTTTCAAAGCCTGCAGATACCATCAGCCACAGGTATTGGCGCAGGGTTTTGGTTTTTGCCGTTCTGGAGACAGAGCTCCTCTGCAACTACCTAAAGTTTAGTGTGTGCAGATGCAATAGCTATCTATCTAGCTAATCACGAACACTAATAAGCATCTTTAATTTTTCTTGTTTAAGCGTTTCCATTTGAGCTCCCTCTGTTCTACTTACAACTTTATTCACTTTTAACAACGTAGCTGTCTAGCGATCTAATTGTCTATCTAATCACAAACACTAATGAGCACCTTTTATTTTTCTTGTCTACGGTTTACAATTACAAATGGAACTTCCCCTGTTTCACTGACAGCATTTCTCAAGATTTATACAGTTACACTGTCTGTCTCTCGCTCTAGCTCGATCGATGGAGCTAACTAATCACGAACAGTGATAAGAAGCTTTACTTTTTCTCTTTGTAAGAGTCCCTGTTTTCCTGATAGCTTTACTCAAGCGTTATTCAGTTACTCGATCTAGCAATCTAGCTAGCTAGCTATCGGATCAGACAGGCACCTGACCCCATTCCCTGCCACAGCGCTCAACCCCATCCCCCACAGTCCCAGCTCAGCCGCCTTGTTCCCTGCCACATCACTCAAACCCATCCCCCACAGCCCCCCATTTACTCAACCCCCCCCCACAGCCCTCCTTTCCCTTCCACAGCGATGAAACCCATCCCGCACAGCCCCCCATTCCGTTCCACAGTTCTCAAACCCATTCCCAATAGGCCCCCATTCCCTGCCAGAGCACTCAAACCCGATCCCCACACCACCCCATTTACTTCAACAGCGCTCAAACACATCCCCCACAGCCCTCCATTCCCTGCCACCGCGCTAAAACCCACTCCCACAGCCCCCCATTCCCTGCTACACCGCTCAAACACATCACACCAGTCCCCCATGCTCTGCCACAGCCCTATAACACATTCCCCACAGCCCCCCATTCCCAGCGCTCAAACCCAGCCCCCACAGCCCCATCACAGCCGCATCATTCCCTGTCGCACTGCTCAAACCCATCCCCCACAGCCCCCCATTCTCTGCCACAGCGCTCAAACCCATCCCCCACAACCCCATCACAGCCCCCTCATTCCCTGCCATAGCACTCAAACCCGACCACCATAGCCCCCATTCCCTGCCACAAAACTCAAACCGATCCCCCACAGCACACCAAACCCTACCACAGAGCTCAAAGCTATTCCCCACAGCCCCTCATTTCCTTCCACAGCGTTCAAACCCATCCCCCACAACCCCATCACAGCCCCCTCATTCCCTGCCATAGCACTCAAACCCGACCACCATAGCCCCCCATTCCCTGCCACAAAACTCAGACCGATCCCCCACAGCACACCAAACCCTACCACAGAGCTCAAAGCTATCCCCCACAGCCCCCCATTTCCTTCCACAGCGTTCAAACCCATCCCCCACAACCCCATCACAGCCCCCTCATTCCCTGCCATAGCACTCAAACCCGACCACCATAGCCCCCCATTCCCTGCCACAAAACTCAAACCGATCCCCCACAGCACACCAAACCCTACCACAGAGCTCAAAGCTATCCCCCACAGCCCCCCATTTCCTTCCACAGCGTTCAAACCCATCCCCCACAACCCCATCACAGCCGCCTCGTTCCCTACCACAACGCTCAAGCCCATCCCCCACAGCCCCCCATTCCGTTTCACAGACCTCAAACCCATCCCCCACAGCCTCATCACAGCCACCTCATTCCCTCGCACAGCTCTCAAACCCGACCCCCATAGCCTCTAATTCCCTGCCACAGCCCTCAAACCCATCCACCACAGCGCCACATTCCCTGCCACAGCGCTCAAATCCATCCCCCTCAGACCCATCACAGCCGCCGAAATTCATGCCGCAGCGCACAAACCCATCCCCCTCAGCTCCATCACAGCCACCTCTTTCCCTTCCACAGCGCTCAAACCGATTACCCACAGTCCCATAACAGGCGCATCATTCCCTGCCACAGCCCTCAAATCCATCCCCCACACCCCCGATTCCCTTCTACACCGCTCAAACCCATCCCCCACAGCCCCCGATTCCCTGCCACACCGATCAAACCCATCACCCACAGCCCCCCATACCCTGCCAGAGCGCTCAAACCCATCCCCCAGAGCCCCATCACACCCGTCTCGTTCCCTGCCACAGCTCTCAAACCCATCCCCCAACCCACCATTCTCCGCCACAGCTCTCAAAGCCATACCCCGCAGCCCCCCATTCCCAGACCTCAAACCCATCCCCCACAGCCCCAACACAACCGCCTCGTTCCCTGCCACAGCACTCAAACCCATACGCCACAGCTCTCCATTCCCTAGGACAGACAGGGCTCTGATCTCGCAATGGGGCTGTGGGGCTCCTGGGGCCCCAAGATGGGCCTAACAGCGGGGATCTGGTTCTCTGTGCCTGCAAGACCTGTGTTGCACTGTGTTCCTGGCATCTGAATAAACCACCTGCTTTACTGGCTGCGCCCGTGTCCCAGTACCCAGTGACCTTCCTCACATCTACGTCCAGGGGAACAAGGCACTCTATCCGGAGGGGCAGCCCCGTGCCCATCCTGTAAACCCAAACTTCGGAGCCTGGAGCATCCAGCCCCCCAAGAGGAACTGACCTGGGGCCCTCCTCCCTCCTTCCCAGGTGGAAAGCTGCCAGGCCCCCTTTCCTGGGAATGTTGCCCCTCATCCGACTGGGTCTTTACCCAGTCAAACCTCTGCGGGTTGGGTCTGCTCGGTCTGTCCCTGAGAGTCCTGGTGACTCGCAGGAAGCTGGGGGTGCAGGACACTGACTCCCCCACACTCCGTGACAGCTGGTGGCAGGGGTGGAATGTACTGCACCCCGTGGACGGCGCTTCCTGCAGTAAGTGACTAGGGAGCAGTAAAACGAAGGGGCGATTTCAGGAGGCAATTAACCCCGGGAGCGTGTGACCAGCGCAAAGGACTTTGCAGTAACAGGGTCCCCGGGGGGATTGCAGGAGCAGTCCCAGGGGCGGAGGACTCTGCAGCACGACCCTGGCCGAGAGGGAGTGACCTGAAGAAGGGCTGGTGCACGAGGGGTCTCCCTGGAACCGGTGGGAAGCTGAGAGCACACGCCGGCGAGTGGCCAGCAGGAAGATATATGCTAAGCACCTTAAGAAAGACCTGGTGGAGCTGTGCAGGCAGAGAGGGCTGCGCATTGGGAGGTCCACCAAAGACCAGCTAATTGCCCAGCTGGAGGAGAAGGATCGCTTGGGTGAACCGAGCCCTGTCCCAGAGGGAAGCCGCCCAACAGATACAGTGTGGGCCGCGGGGCCTGACATGGCTGGGAGGGGCCAGACTGCTGCCGAGGACACCCCGAGACCCTGCCCACCTATACCTAGGGGAGGGGTTGGCGGAAGCCCAGTGAATACTGAGGGCACCCTGAGCCCGGCGGCCAGCAGGGGATCGTCCCGGCAGAGCTCCCCGTCCCTGGAACAGATGCGGTTGGAATATGACAGAGGAGTTGAGGAGGCAAGAACTGAAGGAGCGGGAGAACCAGCATAAACACGAGGCGAACCAGCGCCAGCATGAGCTGGAACTGGCCCGGCTGAGGAGCAGCGGGGCCCCGGCTACGGTGAGCGAGGTGGGACCCAAGCCTACAAAAATCTTTGCTAAAGGCTTCCTGGCCCGGCGTAAGGAGCGGGAGGACATAGATACCTTCCTGACGGCCTTTGAGAATACCTGCGAGCTGCACAGGGTTGACCCTGCAGACAGGATCCCGTTTCTAACCCCCTTATTGGACTCCACAGCCGTGGAGGTGTACAGCTGAATGAAAGGGGCGGAGTCAGGGGACTATGAACTGTTCAAACAGGCCCTGCTCCACGAGTTTGGGCTGACTCCTGCAATGTACAGGAAGAGGTTCCGGAACAACATAAAACCCGTGAGGTCCCATACCTACAACTGGTTAACCGGGCGAAGGGGTATGCCCACAAGTGAACAGCTGGGGCCCAAACTAAAGAGGACATGCTTGACCTATACATACTGGAGCACCTGTATGAGCAGTGCCCGTCTGACCTGAGGCTGTGGTTGATGGACCAGGAGCCTGAGAACCCACAGCACGCAGGCCAGCTGGTCGACCAATTTGTGGACAGTCGGGCAGGGAATAGCAGGGAGAAGTCTCGAAGGAGCAGGCCTGCCTCAACGCAGCAAGAAAGTCACCATGGGACCTCCCAGCAGGGGCCTATGGAGAACCCCCACCAAAGGGGAACATCCAGCGTCAGGTCCATCCGACCCACTCGAGGGGACCCACGAGACATGGGCTGCTATCAATGTGGCCAACGAGGCCACATATGGGCCCAATGCCCCAAGCTCAGGGACAGACCGAGCAGACTCAACCCACAGAGGGTTGACTGGGTAAAGACCCAGTCGGATGAGAGCCAACATTCCCAGGAAAGGGGGGCTGGCAGCGTTCCACCTGGGAAGGAGGGAGGAGGGCCCCAGGTCAGCTCCTCTGGGGGGCTGGATGCTCCAGGCTCCGAGTTTTGGGTTTACAGGGTGGGCACGGGGCTGCCCCTCCGGAGAGAGTGCCTTGTTCCCCTGGAGGTAGATGGGATGAAGGTCACTGGGTACTGGGACATGGGCGCAGAGGTGACGCTGGCCCGGACCGGGGTGGTGGCCCCAGATTGGATGGTGCCCAACACCTACCTGCCCCTGAGGGGTGTGAGCGGGACCCCATTCAAGGTGCCCGTGGTGAGGGTACACCTGACGTGGGGGGCCAAGGAGGGCCCCAAGGATGTGGGGGTACACCCACATTTGCCCACAGAGGTGTTAATGGTGGGGGGACCTCGAGGACTGGCCAAGTAAAACCCGGGGTGCCCTGGTCGTGACCCGGAATCAGAGTCGGCGCAGGGCACTGCGTTCTGACAATGGGGACGGTACTCTGCCCGAGGCGCAGGCCCCAACCTGGTGGGGAGGGAACACCCAGAGACACGGCTCAGAGAGGCTGCGGCCTCAGACCCAGCCGGTGTGAGAGAGCAAATCCCCATCCCTGTCCCAGCTGCTGAGTTCCAGGCCGAGGTGCAGAAAGATCCCTCCTTGCGGAAAATAAGGGACCTGGCCAACCATGTGGAGAGGTTGCCGGAAAAGGTTCCTGTGGGAGAAGGGGTTCCTGTACCGAGAATGGGCTCACCCAGGGAAAATGGAGTCAGGAGGGATCAGGAGGCAGCTGGTGGTACCTTGGAAGTATCGCCGCCAACTGCTGTGCTGGGCCCATGACATCCTCCTCTCAGGGCACCAGGGAACCTGGCGTACCCAGCAGAGGCTGCTACGGAACTTTTACTGGCCTGGGGTCTTTACCCATCTAGGACCCTTGCCCAGCACAGAGGAGCCTTTCCAGAGGGGGGCAAGGGTCAAAAGGCGGGCTCTGAACCAAGAGAGCCCAAATCACAGCCCCCCAGACTGGAACGCGGGGAGAAGACCCCAGCCCAGCTTGAACCCCAGGGGTATTGGAGTGACGAAAAGCCCTGGGCTCCATAAGCCTTTCCACCTACCAACTGCGAGTGCCCTTGAGTCCCCCCGACCTAAAGGGGGGCAGGAAACTGGAATGGCCTGGGGTAACTCTTCCCCCATAACTGGGGGGATCCTGGGGCATCCATGGGAATGTAGGTGGGTTCGAACTTCCCCAGGTCACTGGCTGAAGTGACCCCACTCAGTTCGGTCTCGAAGGGGGGAGAGATGTGACGAAGGGGGACTGTTCTTACTGGGGGTCTGTGAATGCTGTGTTGGTGCCTCAGTGTCCCCTATGCAGTTCTTAAGTATCTAGCAAAGCAAGAGACCAGTGCACCTAAATGCCTGACACTCTGTCTCCTAGCAACTGATGGCCTGGGCCCCTCCTCTGCAAAGGTGCCAACTGAAGGTGTTGGAGACTGTCACGGAGTGTGGGGGAGTCCGGCCCTGCACCCGTCTTCCTGGGACTCACAGGGACTCTCAGCCAGCCTGTAAAACAGAAGGTTTATTGAACAACAGGAGCACAGGCTACAGCAGAGCTAGTGTTCACAGCCAGGACCTCTCAATCTGGCCCTTCTGGGGTTCAGGGCGCTTGGATCCCAGAACTCAGGTTCAGGTCAGTTGCCCACCAGGTACCATGTTAACCCTTTACAGGTGGAAATTTAACCCTTAACTAACTATTTATGACAGGGGGGCTGGGGGATGGGTTTGAGAGCTGTGGCAGGGAACGAGACGGGTGTGATGGGGCTCTGGGGGATGGGTTTGAGCGCTCTGGCAGGGTATGGGGTTGCTGTGGGTGATGGGTTTGATCGGTGTGGCAGGGAATCGGGGGCTGTGGGGGATGGGTTTGAGCGGTGTAGAAGGGAATCGGGGGTGTGGGGGATGGATTTGAGGGCTGTAGCAGGGAATGATGCGCCTGTTATAGGTCTGTGGGTAATCAGTTTGAGCATTGTGGAAGGGAATTGCGGGATGTGTGGGATGGGTATGAGCGCGGTGGAAGGGAACGAGGTGGCTGTGATGGAGCTAAGGGGGACGGGTTTGAGAGCTGTGGCGGAGAATGGGGGGCTGGGGGGATGGGCTTGTGGGCTGTGGCAGGGAATGGGGGGATGGGGGAATGGGTTTGAGAGCTGTGGCAGGGAACGAGACGGGTGTGATGGGACTGTGGGGGATGGGTTTGAGCGTTCTGGCAGGGTATGGGGGGCTGTGGGTTTGATCGGTGTGTGGCAGGGAATCGGGGCTGTGGGGGATGGGTTTGAGCGGTGTAGAAGGGAATCGGGGGTGTGGGGGATGGGTTTGAGCATTGTGGAAGGGAATGGCGGGATGTGCGGGATGGGTTTGAGCGCTGTGGAAGGGAACGAGGTGGCTGTGATGGAGCTGAGGGGGATGGGTTTGAGCGCTGTCGCAGGGAATGTGGGGCTGTAGGGGATGGGTTTGTGTTGTGTCAGGAAACAAGGTGGCTGTGATGGGGCTGTGTGGGATGGGTTTCAGCACTCTGGCAGGGAATGGGGGGCTGTGAGGATGGGTTTGAGTGCTGAGGCTGGGAATGGGGGTTGTGGGGGATGGGTTTGAGTGTTGTGGCATGGAATGATGCGGCTGAGATGGGGCTGTGGGGATGGGTTTCTGGGCTGTGGAAGGGAATGGGGGGCTGTGGGGGATGGGTTTGTGCGCTGCGGCAGGGAACGAGACGGGTGTGATGGGGCTCTGGGGGATGGGTTTGAGCGCTCTGGCAGGGTATGGGGTTGCTGTGGGTGATGGGTTTGATCGGTGTGGCAGGGAATCGGGGGCTGTGGGGGATGGGTTTGAGCGGTGTAGAAGGGAATCGGGGGTGTGGGGGATGGATTTGAGGGCTGTAGCAGGGAATGATGCGCCTGTTATAGGTCTGTGGGTAATCAGTTTGAGCATTGTGGAAGGGAATTGCGGGATGTGTGGGATGGGTATGAGCGCGGTGGAAGGGAACGAGGTGGCTGTGATGGAGCTAAGGGGGACGGGTTTGAGAGCTGTGGCGGAGAATGGGGGGCTGGGGGGATGGGCTTGTGGGCTGTGGCAGGGAATGGGGGGATGGGGGAATGGGTTTGAGAGCTGTGGCAGGGAACGAGACGGGTGTGATGGGACTGTGGGGGATGGGTTTGAGCGTTCTGGCAGGGTATGGGGGGCTGTGGGTGATGGGTTTGATCGGTGTGGCAGGGAATCGGGGCTGTGGGGGATGGGTTTGAGCGGTGTAGAAGGGAATCGGGGGTGTGGGGGATGGGTTTGAGCATTGTGGAAGGGAATGGCGGGATGTGCGGGATGGGTTTGAGCGCTGTGGAAGGGAACGAGGTGGCTGTGATGGAGCTGAGGGGGATGGGTTTGAGCGCTGTCGCAGGGAATGTGGGGCTGTAGGGGATGGGTTTGTGTTGTGTCAGGAAACAAGGTGGCTGTGATGGGGCTGTGTGGGATGGGTTTCAGCACTCTGGCAGGGAATGGGGGGCTGTGAGGATGGGTTTGAGTGCTGAGGCTGGGAATGGGGGTTGTGGGGGATGGGTTTTGAGTGTTGTGGCATGGAATGATGCGGCTGAGATGGGGCTGTGGGGATGGGTTTCTGGGCTGTGGAAGGGAATGGGGGGCTGTGGGGGATGGGTTTGTGCGCTGCGGCATGAATCTCGGAGGATGTCATGGGGCTCAGGTGGATGGATTTGAGCGCTGTGGCAGGGAATGGGGGGCGGTTAAGGGGCTGAGAGGGATGGGTTTCAGGTCCGTGACAGGGAATGGAGGGCTGTGGGGGATGGCTTTGAGCTCTGGTAGGGTTTGGTGTGCTGTGGGGTATTGGTTTGAGTGCTGTGGCAGGGAATCAGGGGCTATGGTGGTCAGGTTTGAGGGCTGTGGAACGGAATGGGGGTCTGTGGGGGATGGCATTGAGTGCTTTTGCAGGGAATGGTGTCCTGTGGGGGATGAGTTTGAGGTCTATGGCAGGGAATGGCGGGTTGTGGGGGATGGGTTTCAGGTCTGTGGCAGGGAATGGACGGCAGTGGTGGATGGGTTTGTCCACTGTGCGAGAAAATAAGGTTGCTGTGATGGGGCTCTGGGAGATAGGTTTGAGGGCTATGGCAGGGAATTGCGGGGGGTGGGGGATGGGTTTGATCGCGGCGGCAGGGAATGGGCGGCTGAGGGGGTGGGTTTCAGTGCTGTGGCAGGGAATCGGGGGCTGTGCGGGTCGGGTTTGAGTGCTCTGGCAGGGAATGGGGGACTATTGGGAATGGGTTTGAGGGCTATGGAACGGAATGGGGGGCTGTGGGGGATGGGTTTCATCGCTGTGGAAGGGAATGGGGGGCTGTGGGGGATGGGTTTGAGCGCTGTGGCAGGGAACAAGGCGGCTGAGATGGGGCTGTGGGGTTCGGGTTTGAGGGCTGTGGCAAGGAATGCGGGGCTGTGGGGGATGGGTTTCGGCGCTGTGGCAGGGAATGTTGGGTTGTGGGGGATGGGTTTGAGGGCTGTGGCAGGGAATGGGGGGCTGTGCGGGATGCGTTTGAGCACTGTGGCAGGGAGCGAGGCGGCTGTGATGTGGCTGTGGGGGATTGGTTTCCGTGCTGTTGCTGTGAATGGGGGGCTCTGGGGAATGGCTTTGAGAGCTGTGGCAGAGTATGGGGGATGTGGGGGATGGGTTGAGCGCTGTGGCAGAGATAGAAGCCGCTGTGACGGGTATGTGGGGGATGGGTTTGAGGGCTGTGGCAGGGAATGGGGGGATGTGGGGGATGGGTTTGAGCGCTGTTGCAGTGAATGGGGGCTGTGCGGAATGGGTTTGAGAGCTGTGGCAAAGTATGCGGGATGTGGGGGATGGGTTGAGCGCTGTGGCAGGGAATGGGAGCTGTGGGGGATGGCTTTCAGCGCTGTGGCAGGGAACGAAGTGGCTGTGATGGGGCTGTGGGGGATGGGTTTGAGGGCTGTGGCAGGGAATGGGGGGCTGTGGGGGATGGGTTTGAGCGGTGTGGCAGGGAGCGAGTCGGCTGTGATGTGGCTGTGGGGGATGGGTTTGAGAGCTGTGGCAGGGAATGGGGGACTGTGGGGGATGGGTTTGATTGCTGTGGCAGGAAAAGGTGTGCTGCATGGGTTTGAGCGGTATTGAAGGGAGAAGGCGGCTGTGATTGAGCTATGGGGGATGAGTTTGAGCGCTGTGGAAGGGAATGGGGGGCTGTGGGGGATGGGATTGAGGGCTGTGGCAGGGAATGGGGGGCTGTGGGGGATGGGTGTGAGTGGTGCGGCACGGAACGAGGTGGTTGTGATGGGTCTGTGGGGGATGGGTTTGAGCGCTGTGGCAGGGAACGAGGCGGCTGTGATGGGGCTGTGGGGGATGAGTTTGAACGCTGGGATTGGGGGATGTGGGGGATGGGTTTGAGGGCTGTGGCAGGGAATGGAGAGCTGTGGGGGATGGGTTTGAGCGCTGTGGCAGGGAACGAGGTGGCTGTGATGGAGCTGAGGGGGATGGGTTTGAACGCTGGGATTGGGGGATGTGGGGGATGGGTTTGAGTGCTGTGGGAGGGAACGAGGCGGTTGTGTTGGGGCTGTGGGGGATGGGTTTGAGGTCTGGGAATGGGGGGCTGTGGGAGATGGGTTTGAGAGCTGTGGCGGAGAATGGGGGTGTCATAGGTCTCAGCCCCACTTGGAACTGTTGGGCTCCAATGTGGGGACCCGCATATATTCCCCCCACCCTAAAATCCTAGGGTAGGTCTCCTTCTCTCTGCCACCACCTCGGTCAATTTACGTGGGCCGGGACACCCCTGTATTCCCCCTCCCCCTCCTCTTTCCAGAGATGTTCCCTGGGGAAATACAGATCCACTCATAGGAGGGAAACCTCCCCCCTCCCTCTCTCCTAGCCACTGGAAAGAGATACCTGATTCAAACTGCTTGAATCAAACCCAGGAGGAATTCTCTCTTCCCCCTCCCTTCTCTGCCCGGAGATAAGCCGTCTCACCACCGAGAGAGAGTTTCTCAGCCCCCACCCTGTATCCACAGTGGAGGGATTTAATCAAATCTTTATAGAAAGAATTTATTAAAAGAAAAACAAGAAAAATACAGAATCTCTATGAGCCCAAGCTGGACACTCATAGGGTATAACCTTGCTAAGTTCTGGAGAGAATCCTCTTTCCTTCCCAGTACAAACAATACAGGCAGAATTAAGAATAATCAATAACAAACACACAGAATTGCAAACATAGGATTATTAGATGGAGACACAAGGTATCTTTCTAATACTCACTATCTTGACTAGAAGAAATTAGCTCAGAAAGGTGGAAACTTGTAGAGACTTGATTAAATCGTCTGGACTCTTGCAACTCCAAACGGCTAAGAACAATACACACACACAGAGAAAAAGTTCGCTCCTAGGAATTTCGAATTCTCTTCCCTGATTGGTCCTCAGGTCAGGTGCCCACCAGGTACCATGTTAACCCTTTACAGGTGGAAACTTAACCCTTAACTAACTATTTATGACAGGGGGGCTGGGGGATGGGTTTGAGAGCTGTGGCAGGGAACGAGACGGGTGTGATGGGGCTCTGGGGGATGGGTTTGAGCCCTCTGGCAGGGTATGGGGTTGCTGTGGGTGATGGGTTTGATCGGTGTGGCAGGGAATCGGGGGCTGTGGGGGATGGGTTTGAGCGGTGTAGAAGGGAATCGGGGGTGTGGGGGATGGATTTGAGGGCTGTAGCAGGGAATGATGTGGCTTCTATGGGTCTGTGGGTAATTAGTTTGAGCATTGTGGAAGGGAATTGCGGGATGTGTGGGATCGGTATGAGCGCGGTGGAAGGGAACGAGGTGGCTGTGATGGAGCTGAGGGGGATGGGTTTGAGAGCTGTGGCGGAGAATGGGGGGCTGGGGGGATGGGTTTGTGGGCTCTGGCAGGGAATGGGGGGATGGGGGGATGGGTTTGAGAGCTGTGGCAGGGAACGAGATGGGTGCGATGGGGCTGTGGGGGATTGGTTTGAGCGTTCTGGCAGCGTATGGGGGGCTGTGGGTGATGGGTTTGATCGGTGTGGCAGGGAATCGGGGCTGTGGGGGATGGGTTTGAGCGGTCTAGAAGGAAATCGGGGGTGTGAGGGATGGGTTTGAGCATTGTGGAAGGGAATGGCGGGATGTGCGGGATGGGTTTGAGCGCTGTGGAAGGGAACAAGGTGGCTGTGATGGAGCTGAGGGGGATGGGTTTGAGCGCTGTCGCAGGGAATGTGGGGCTGTAGGGGATGGGTTTGTGTTGTGTCAGGAAACAAGGTGGCTGTGATGGGGCTGTGTGGGATGGGTTTCAGCACTCTGGCAGGGAATGGGGGGCTGTGAGGATTGGTTTGAGTGCTGAGGCTGGGAATGGGGGTTGTGGGGGATGGGTTTGAGTGTTGTGGCATGGAACGATGTGGCTGAGATGGGGCTCTGGGGATGGGTTTCTGGGCTGTGGAAGGGAATGGGGGGCTGTAGGGGATGGGTTTGTGCGCTGCGGCATGAATCTCGGAGGATGTGATGGGGCTCAGGTGGATGGATTTGAGCGCTGTGGCAGGGAATGGGGGTGGTAAAGGGGCTGAGAGGGATGGGTTTCAGGTCCGTGGCAGGGAATTGAGGGCTGTGGGGGATGGCTTTGAGCTCTGGTAGGGTTTGGTGTGCTGTGGGGTATTGGTTTGAGTGCTGTGGCAGGGAATCAGGGGCTATGGTGGTCGGGTTTGAGGGCTGTGGAACGGAATGGGGGTCTGTGGGGGATGGCGTTGAGTGCTTTTGCAGGGAATGGTGTCCTGTGGGGGATGAGTTTGAGGTCTATGGCAGGGAATGGCGGGTTGTGGGGGATGGGTTTCAGGTCTGTGGCAGGGAATGGACGGCAGTGGTGGATGGGTTTGTCCACTGTGCGAGAAAATAAGGTTGCTGTGATGGGGCTCTGGGGGATAGGTTTGAGGGCTATGGCAGGGAATGGGGGGCTGTGGGGGATGGGTTTGAGCGCGGTGGCAGGGAATGGGCGGCTGTGGGGGTGGGTTTCAGTGCTGTGGCAGGGAATGGGGGGCTGTGCGGGTCGGGTTTGAGTGCTCTGGCAGGGAATGGGGGACTATTGGGAATGGGTTTGAGGGCTGTGGAACGGAATGGGGGGCTGTGGGGGATGGGTTTCATCGCTGTGGAAGGGAACAAGGCGGCTGAGATGGGGCTGTGGGGTTCGGGTTTGAGGGCTTTGGCAAGGAATGCGGGGCTGTGGGGGATGGGTTTCGGCGCTGTGGCAGGGAATGTTGGGTTGTGGGGGATGGGTTTGAGGGCTGTGGGAGGGAATGGGGGGCTGTGGGGGATGGGTTTTAGCGCTGTGGCAGGAAATGAGGGGCTGTGGGGGATGGGTTTGAGGGCCATAGCAGGGAATGGGGGGCTGTGGGGGATGGGTTTGAGGGCTGTGGTAGGGAATGGGGGACTGTGCGGGATGCGTTTGAGCACTGTAGCAGGGAGCGAGGCGGCTGTGATGTGGCTGTGGGGGATTGGTTTCCGTGCTGTTGCTGTGAATGGGGGGCTCTGGGGAATGGCTTTGAGAGCTGTGGCAGAGTATGGGGGATGTGGGGGATGGGTTGAGCGCTGTGGCAGAGAACAAAGCCGCTGTGATGGGTCTGTGGGGGATGGGTTTGAGGGCTGTGGCAGGGAATGGGGGGATGTGGGGGATGGGTTTGAGCGCTGTTGCAGTGAATGGGGGCTGTGCGGAATGGGTTTGAGAGCTGTGGCAGAGTATGGGGGATGTGGGGGATGGGTTGAGCGCTGTGGCAGGGAATGGGAGCTGTGGGGGATGGCTTTCAGCGCTGTGGCAGGGAACGAAGTGGCTGTGATGGGGCTGTGGGGGATGGGTTTGACGGCTGTGGCAGGGAATGGGGGGCTGTGGGGAATGGGTTTGAGCGCTGTTGCAGTGAATGTGGGGCTATGGGGGATGGGTTTGAGCGGTGTGGCAGGGAGCGAGGCGGCTGTGATGGGGCTGTGGGGGATGGATTTCAGCGCCTTTGCAGTGAATGGGGGGCTGTGCGGAATGGGTTTGAGCGCTGTGGGAGGGAATGGGGGGCTGTGGGGGATGGGTTTGGGGGCTGTGTGGGGGGTCAGTGGCTGTGGTGGAGCACACTGGGTCAGCGCATTCAGCTGTTAACCCAAAGGATGGTGATTTGAGCCCACCCAGGGACAGTACTGACCCTATACTACCTCCTTGGACCCTCAAAGGAACCCTTTTGCCGCTTCAGAGCTGTCCCTGCTGGCCTCAGTGTGTTTAGCTGGTGGCCCGAAGAGTGCACTGGCTGCGACACAAAAATCCATCTCCCAGCAGCCATGCCGGGGGCTCGGGCTTAATCCTCAAGGCTGAGCGCAAAACCCTTCAGCCGGGCATCTTTTGCTCCCTTTCCGCTTCTTCAGCAAGGGAGAAACAGAGGGGACATGCCGGCTCTAAGGATATGTCTGCGGGTAGCGATCGGTTTATCAGGGATCAATAGATCGCTTCCCATCTAGACGCGATCTATCGATCCCCGAACGCGCTCCCGTCAACTCCAGAACTCCACCAGGGCGAGCGGCGGTAGCGGAGTTGACAGGCGGAGCCTCGGTCATCGACGGGGGAGCCACGCAAGGATGGGAGGTAAGTCGAAATAAGAGACTTCGACTTCAGGCAAGCTATTCCCCTAGCTGAAGTTGTGTATCTTACATTGACCCCCCTCCACCCACCCAGTGTAGGCCAGGCCTAGGAGTGCCTCCCTCCCACTTCCCTCTTGGCTGCTGTGATAAATGTGGGTTGGGGGGTAGCTCCATTTTGTGGACACCCAGCCATCCAGTTAGCTATATAGTCCCTCTTGGTGGCTGTTCTCTGTTTGGTTTACCTGTAAAGCGTTAAAAAAGCCTCCCTGCATACGTAAAAGAAAGGGAGTGGGCCTCTGATCAAAAGAGCCAATGGAAGGGCTTATTAAAAATGGAAATAAAAACCTACCACTCTGATTTGGGAGCAATTTCCACCCCTTTTGCGTCTGTGCAGGTGAGGTAATGAATTGGGCCCGCTGGTTTTTCTCTCGGACTGACCCACCTTGCCCCATCCCAAGATAATCATGGAAAAACAGTGTCTGGGGAGGCAAAGGGCCTGATTCTGATCTCATGTTTGGTGTAAAACAGGAGTAACTCGATGGATGCCAATGTTGGGACATTAGTGTAAATGAGACCAGCATCTATATCTGTGGATGCCTGGTAAATTTAATTCCCCATTCAGGGCAATTGCTTCCTCCTCCTATTCGCGTAAGGGATTTGCTCCTTAAAATAGGACAAAAGGAAAGGGGAAAGAAATGGTGACTAACAGAATAAGAAGCTTAAGCCTGCAAAGCAGGAAGGTCACATCTAGCCTGGGACGATAATAGCCAAGGTCAGCGAAGAGCAGGGCGCTTGGTGCCAAGGTCACTCAGAGACATAAATGAGAGTGTGACGCACTGGGACTGTTCTTACTGTCAGGGCCAGCTCCAGACCCCAGTGCGCAATTTCCCGGCAGGGCGGCAGGCGGCTCCGGCGGACCTTCCGCGGTCATGCCTGCGGGAGGTCCACCGGAGGCGCGGGACCAGCGGACCTCCCGCAGGCATGACTGCAGAGGGTGCGCTAGTCTCGCGGCTCCGGTGGACCTCCCGCAGGCATGACTGCAGAGGGTGCGGTAGTCTCGCAGCTCCGGTGGACCTCCCGCAGGCATGACTGTGGAGGGTGCGCTAGTCTCGCGGCTCCGGTGGACCTCCCGCAGGCATGATGGCTTGCCCCCTGCTGCACCTCATCTATGAAAGCACTGCTCCTGCTCCTTCTCTTCCCTCAAGGGCCCCCTCTCCCCATCTTCCCCACCCTGTCGATCGCTGATCTCCTCACCTTCCTTCCCCCACCAGCTGACCACCGGACCCTCCGCAGGCACGTCTGCAAGAGGTCCCCCGAAGTCGGGGGACCGGCGACCAGTAGGACGCCCCCTGCGGCGCGCCGCCCTGCTTGGGGCGGCCGCATTCCTAGAGCCGCCCCTGCTTACTGTGGTCTGTGAATGCTGCGTGGGGGGTGTTGGCCTGGGAGAAAGGTCTGCACTGGGAGATGGGAGACTGGCCTTGAGGGAAGATGCCTGAGCATGTAATGTGAGAACCCAGGAAGGGGTTAGAGGCCAGGTGACACCTCTGCCTGGGAAGCTGAACAAAGGCCTGGCGGAGGAGACACTGGGGAGTGAGGGGGTTTTCAGGAGCTGGCTGGGGAATGGAGGGAAGCACAGACAGGAGTCTGACCCCCCCCAAAGCGGCAGTGGTGCTCCTGGGACCCCAAGATGGATCTAATTGGGGAGGATCCTGTTGTCTGTGCCTGCAAAAACCTGTCTTGGACTGTGTTCCTGTCGTCTAAATAAACCTGCTTTACCGGCTGGCTGAGAGTCATGGTGGGGGCGCAGGGCCTTGACTCCCCCACACTCCGTGACAGAGATTGACACTCATCTCTTGCTGTTCTGCTTACATATTACTATCTCTCCTTTCAGTTTCCCCTTTTCTCCACCCCCCACCCCCCACACTGTCTCATTAAGAAACAGCTCATCTGCATGGGTCAAGTTTCCTCTCCTTCAGACTGCTGCAACTCCACTGAGTTAATACTGATCTTCAACAGTGTGAGTGTGGAAAATCATGCCCCAAATCTCCTGCTAGCAAGAAGAGGCAACCCCTCAGCTGGTGCCATAGCTCCATCAGACCTGCCCCCTAATAGCTTTTCTGGAGGAACGGGAAAGGCCGTTCAATATGGAATAGCAGATCCACAGTCATTTTTGTTAAGGTTAGCACTGCTGTCATGGCAGCCACCCAGGAGGGATGGAAAACAACAGAAGCTTCTGTCTCAGATGCTGCAGGCAGGACACAAGGCCAGCTAGCGCTTTCGGACCCTGGATCCTGACTCATGCAATGGACTTGGGAGAACATCTCACTGTAGCTTTCTCATTCCCAGAGAGATGCTGCTCACGCTGCTTCAGCCTGTGGTGCCGAGTATAGCGTATAACAGAGCTGAGTCATTTTTATGGCCGGCCATACTTGGAACAGACTAGAGAGAAAGAAAAAAAGATAAGCTAGTATAGAGAAGTGGGGTGAAATGATGTACCAAGACAGAGACAGCAGGAATCTAAAGCATCAGTGTGACAAAGTGGGGATTTTCCCTTGTTATGGTGTATGTGTGTCTTACTGTTGAGCCTATGTGAATTTTACTGTTTTGCATGAATACTGTGTGTGCCTCAGTTTCCCTGCATGCTGCACTAATACCTCGGTGGTGGGAATAGGGGTGTGTGACTTTGGTTGAGACCTCTGGGGCAGGTGGGGCTGCTCCAGCTGCCTGCACATATGCTATGACTGGTGCTCTTTGTAACCTGATACCCAGGATGGGGACTACACCCAAGTGACACCCAGGTAACTTGCCTGGCAAGCAGGACAAAGCCAAGGAGGCAGAGCAATGGGGGGTGCCGGAGGTCGGGTTGTTGGAAGCTAGGCAGTCTGCTTGGGAGGTGTGGTAGAGGGTGTGTCCAGAGCTTCTGGATGGACTTGGCTGAAAGTCACTGATTTCTCTGCTAACAAGTTCTATTCTACCCGCTGCATTCCAGTCAACTAATAAACCTTCTGTTTTACTAGCTGGCTGAGAGTCACTGCTGACTGCCGAGTTGGGGTGCAGGGCCCCGTCCGGGTGGACTCGCTGCAGGAAGCGCACAGTGTGGAAGGGGATGCTCAGATCCAAGAAGATCATAGAATCATAGACTTAATCTGGCTGCTTCTCTCCATTAATTGTCTCTTGGCAGGTCATGATTTCCTCTAATGTTCTAGGTCTTCTAAAATACTTGCTGAATAATTACTATGAACCACTGTTGGTCTCTAGCTCACTTGAGGGCACTTTATTCTGATCACTCAATGTATGAAATTCAAGATGTGAGAGAGAGGCTGAACACTGAGAGCAGTGTTTCCTCTAATTTGTTATGTCCATGTGCGGAATGAATTTTGTTTTGGGCACAAATATGGAGGTGAGGTGTGACACATCACCTGCATATTGCGCTCCTTACAAAATTCATTCTGCACATGGATGGTGTGTGGCAGGGGTGAGGCTGAAGGGTTTGGAGTGTGGGAGGGGCTCGGGGGGCTCGGGTTGGGGTGCAGGGGGGGTGAGGATCCGGCTGGGGGTGCACGCTCTGGAGTGGGGCTAGGGGTGAGGGTCTCAGCATTGGAGCAGAGGGTAGGGGCGCAGTGGTGTGAGGGCTCCGGCTGGGAGTGCAGGCTCTGGGGTGGGGCTGGGGATAAGGGAGTCAGGGCTGGAGCAGAGGGTTGGGGTGCAGGGGGTGAGGGCTCTGGGGTGGGGCTGGGAATGAGGAGATTGGGGAGCAGGTTGCCCCAGGGAGAGAGGACTCCCCCCTCCAGCCCTCTCTCCCCACAGCAGCTCAGGGCCAGGTGAGAGGGCACCTGTCTCCAAGCCGCAGCAGCGCCGGTGGGGCTGGGTTGGGACTGGGGGAGGGGACAGAATTTATTTTTCCAAAGTCAAAAGGAGGAAGGGACGGAGTTATGCTTCAGTTTTTATCTCATAAACTTAAGTCCTGTCTAACCCACAGGACACTATGAGAATAAGACACCATGTCATGTGGTGACATCACAAGAGCAGAGGATGTGAGAACTACAGCAACTGAGAGGGCAGGGGATTTAGAGTCAGATTGTTTCAAATGCTGCATTCGTCGGCTGACATTTAACAGTAACGCTTAGCTAACACCATGGAGAAAGGAATTCTCTGCTAAAGATTCAACTTGCCCCTTTGGCCAACTCCGCCCCTTCCCTGACCGGAGTGTGCTCAGAACAGCCTCCCTCCCCCCCACACACACAAGCCCACAGCTGGGCACCCAGCACAAAGCCAGGGAGGGGGTTGCTTGGCTTGTTTTACTTTTTACTTTGCAGAAGGTTTTTTCAAAAGCATTTTCTGCTCCTGTTCCCCATGGTGAGGAAGCAGATGGTTGTGGGGAAGGGAACCTGAGAGTGGTGGAGCCGGGGCAGTGGGGGGGGGAGTTGGGGGAGGCTGAAGAGGGCAACGGGGGGCTGGAGGTGACTGGGGCGATCGGGGGAAGGGAACAGTTTGGAGGAGGCTGAAGGGGGAGATGGGGGAACGGGACATTTGGGGGGGCTAAAGCAGGCAATGGGGGCAGTTGGGGGAGGCTGAAGAGGGTGATGGGGGAAGTTGGGGGAGGCTGAAGGGGGCGATGGGGGAAGTTGGGGTAGGCTAAAGGGGGCAATGGGTTGAAGGAGGCCGGGGCAGAGAGGCAGTTGGGGGGCTGCTCATCCCCATGGGAGGGGAGGAGGAAGAGGAGCTGCCCTTCTTTCTGAAGCTGTTTCCTGTTAGAACTTGCAACTTCACTGTTCCTGAGCAGGGTCCTGTGATGAAAAGGGAACTAGAGAGATTCGTGGTCCTGCTTTCAGCAGGGGGTTAGGCTGGATGATCTCCTGAGGTCTCTTCCAACCCTAATTGTCTATGATTCTGTGTTTCTGTGGAGGACAGGTCCATCAGTGGCTATGGGCCAGGGTGGGCAGGGATGGTGCCCCTAACCTCTGTCTGTCAGAAGCTGGGAATTGGGCGACAGGGGGTGGCTCACTGGATGTTCCTGTCTGTTCATTCCCTCTGGGGCACCTGGCACCGGCCGCTGTTGGTCGACAGGACACTGGGCTAGATGGAGCTTTGGTGTGACCCAGTCTGGCTGTTCTTCTCTTCCAATGCTCTTCTCACATGCTCAGTAACAGCTGCAAGCTGCTGCCCTCACGCACCATCAGAATCTGCTCCCTGCAATCAAAGGCCGGAAAATCCCCCTGAAGGGGGGAAATCGGAGGGGCGGGTTGGGCAGAGGGACAAAACTGGGACAGGATCAGGGGTTCAGACAGGGGCTGCCCTGCCAGGTAGGTGCAGAAGGGAAACCCCCCAGCTAGAGGGAGGCAGAGGGAATAGACGTCCCCACAGATGGGGTGAGCCGGCAGCAGCAGTTCCAAACTAGGGTGTGGTGGATGGTAGAAGGACTCGTGTTCCTCGCAGGATGGTCCCTCTCAGCCCCCCCTCCCCATGGCTGTGGTGTTAAAGGCCCCGCGTGGCCCAGTGCCCAGGTACCACAGCAGTGCTCTATCTAAAATGGTGACTGAGCTGCCAAGGGAGCAGGAGCAGCTCCAGGCCCCAGCACGCCAAGCACGTGCTTGGGGAAGCAAGCCAGGGGGATCTCTGCTGGTCCCGCAGCTTCAGTGGACCCTCCACAGGCAAGCCGCTGAAGGCAGCCTGCCTGCCGTGCTTGGGGCGACAAAATCCCTAGAGCCGCCCCTAGGGAAATAGTTTAAACCACTCCCCCCCATCATAAAACAAACTGATGATCATCAGTTCATCCCTTCCCCACTGAACTGCCCAGTGCCTGGCTCGGAGGTAGAGACAGGAGGAGAGAGACAAGGGTTAGATTTCAGCATCTCCAGGTAGGTCCCACGGCTCCAGTTGCCCCAACAAACACTGCGGAGTTTTAATTTGTAGCTGCAGGCCAGCTTTAGGGCTATTCCACCAATTCCCCCGAATTGGGACCCACGCCTAAGAGGGCCCCGTACCCAGTAAGAATCCCTTCCCTGGCTAGAGGCGCCTTTTTAATTTTTACTCACCCGGTGGCGCTCTGGGTCTTCAGGGGCATGTCGGCGGCGGGTCCTTCACCCGCTCCGAGTCTTCAGCGGCACTTTGGCGGCGGGTCCTTCAGTGCCGCCGAAGACCTGGAGTGAGTGAAGAACCCACCACCAAAGTGCCACCAAAGACTCGGAGCACCGCCCGGTGAGTACAAGCCCCATGTGTTTTTTTAACGTGTTTTTTTCTTTTAGTCATCCCTGCCGGGGCCCCATCGAAACTGTTCGAATTGGGCCCCGCACTTCCTAAAGCCGGCCCTGTGTCCTACCCTTCCTCCCCGAGCCAGCTCCAGTCTCCCCAACTCCCTCCAGTCCCTCCTCTCTGCTCAGCCCCTTTCCCCGGCCAGGAGGTCACCTGATCTCTTTGTCTCCAAAACCTTCAGTTGGCACCTTTGCAGAGGAGGGGCCCAGGCCAGCAGTTGCTAGGAGACAGAGTGTCGGGCATTTAGGTGCACTGGCCTCTTGCTTTGCTAGATACTTAAGAACTGCATAGGGGACACTGAGGCATCAACACAGCATTCACAGACCCCAGTAGGAACAGTCCACCTTTGTCACAAGGGTTGCGGAGCCCTAGCAGGGGTGATGCCGGGAGAGCAGGACCGCGGGGTTGGGGGGCTCTGTCCGGGGTAGCGGGGCTCTCTCCGGGGTGTCCGGGCACCGGGGCACCGGAGTTGTGGGGCTCCTGCCGGGAGAGCGGGACCACAGGGTGACGGGATCTGGCTGGGGTGTCGGGGCCCTGGGGCTCCAGCGAGGAGAGTGGGCCTGCGGAGTTGCGTGGGTTCTGGCGGGGGAGCGGGACCGCGGGCTTGCGGGGTTCTGGCCATGGGAGCGGATCCGCGGGACTTGCCGCGCTCAACTGGGACAGCCGGATCGCTGGGATGCGGAGCTCCGGCCGGGGGAGCGGGACCAAGGAGTTGCGGGGCTGCTGCCAGGAGAGCGGAGCTCCATGGTTGCGGGCTCCTGCCAGAAGAGTGGGGGTGCGGGATTGCCGGGGGATCGCGGTTTTGCGGGGCTCCGGTCCGGCGAGTGGGGCTGCAGGGTTGTGGGGCTCTGAGTCGAGAGAGTGGTTGCTGCACTTGGTCTGGGGAGTGGGACCGCGGGGTTGCAGGGCTCCTGCCGGGAGAGCAGGACCCAGTGTTGCGGGGCTCGGTCTGCGTTAGCCGGGCTCTGTCCGGGTTGGCGGGGCTCTGTCCAGCGTGTCGGTGCCCCGGGGCTCCGGCGGCGAGAGTAGGTCTGGGGAGTTGCGGACTCCAGCCGGGTGAGCGGGACTACGGGGTGGCAGGGCTCTGGCCGGGAGAGCGGGGCTGCGGGGTTGCGTGCTCCGGTCGGGGAAATGGAGCCGCGGGACTTGCCGCGCTCGGCCGGGACAGCGGGATCGCGGGGATGCGGAGGTCCGGCCGGAGATGCGGGACCAAGGGGTTACGGAGATCCGGCCGGGAGAACGGGTCTGCTGGGTTGCGGGGCTCCAGCGTGGGTAGCGGGACGCGGTGTTGCGGGGCTCTGGTCGGGAGAGCGGGGCTGCGGACTTACGGGGCTCCTGCCGGGAGAGCGGGGCTGCGGGGTTACGGGGTTCCGGCCAGAGAGGGGGGCTGCGGGGTTGTGAGCCTCTGACCGGGAGCTCTGGGGTTGCGAGGTTCTGGCGGGGACGCGGAGCTCCGGCCGGTGGGAGTGGGACGAAGGGGTGGCCGTGCTCCGTTCGGGGAAACGGAGCCGCAGGACTTGCCGTGCTTGGCCGGGACAACTGGATCCCGGGGATGCGGAGGTCCGGCCGGGGATGCGGAACCAAGGGGTTGGGGGCTCCGGCCGGGAGCACAGGTCTGCTAGGTTGCGGGGCTCCTGCCGGGAGAGCGGGGCTGCTGGGTTCCGGGGTTCCGGCCACAGTGCGGGGTTGCGAGCCTCTGACCGAGAGAACGGGGCTGCAGGGTTGCCGGGCTCCGGTCCGGCGACTGGGGGTGGAGGGTTGCGGGGCTCCGGGACAAGAGAGTGGGGCTGCGGGGTTTCTGTACTTGGGCGGGGGAGCAGGACCGCGGGGTTGTGGGGCTCTGGCTGGGAGCTCTGAAGTTGCGAGGTTCTGGCCGGGGGAGAGGGCCGCGGGGATGTGGAGCTACAGCCGGAGGAGAGGGAGAAAGGGGTTGCGGAGCTTGGTCCCGGAGAGCGAGACAATACTGTACCTGTCGCCTATGGTGAAGTCTTACTAATGTGGGACAGCCCGAGAAGAGGGTCTCTGCGACATTTATTGTGGAGATGCACGAAATAGATGTGGTTCTGAAGAGAGACAACTAAGAGGGTTTTGTCACCAAAATAGAGTATGGCTGAGAACGTAGCCGGGAAGAGTTCAGAGAGCGCCTGAGGACAAGAAGTCCATGTGTGGCAGTGACTATTTCAATGAGTCGCTATAGTAGTGCTTATAGCCTGCTCTGTTACTTCGGAGAGAATTAGAATGGATCACCTCTTTTGTAAAGTCTTTTCTATGTTCTGGACCCCGCGGACCCACCGAGGGAGCGGGATCCACGCTCCTCCGGCCGGCGCGCGACCCTCCGTACGCGCCCGCTCCCCGGGCAGCTCATTTCGTGGCATTTTTCTAGTCCATTTAGCATAGCGCTCTTGAAAAATAAACTACTTCACCGGAGCTTTTTCAAAAGCCTCAAGGAAAGAGCCTTGACAAGGCAACAGCACCCTCTGCTGGTTTCTAGGAAAAACTCTCTCTGTCGTGCAATAAGACTGGCTACAGCAGGGCTCGGCACCGTTTCAGAAGAGGTGTGCCCAGTCTTCATTTAGTCACTCATTTTTGAGGTTTCGCGTGACCGAAATACATATCAAGGTTTTCAGAAGGTCTCTTTCTTTATGTCTAAAATGTATAACTAAACTAATTGCATCCGAAGAAGTGGGTGTTCACCCACGAAAGCTCATGCTGCAAGACGTCTGTTAGTCTATAAGGTGCCACAGGATTCTTTGCTGCTTTTACAGAACCAGACTAACACGGCTACCCCTCTGATACTAAACTTTGTTTGTATGTATAGTAAATAAGGTTTCTTAAATGATGAAGACGCTTCATCTATATTGAAATTAAAATGGAGAGCGCCCCCCTCCCCATAATCCTCTGCCTCGAATTGGTGGCGAGGACCGGGCAGTGTGAGTGCCATTGAAAATCAGCTTCTGTGCAGCCTTCGGCACACGTGCCATAGGTTGTGTAGCCCAGGTTAAGAGGAACATGCATTCCAATTTTACTTCATACAGTTCCAAATTGCATAGTTTACTGGGTTTACAGTCAGGATTTCACTTAGTCTCCACTACCTAGGTGTCTGAGTTTGAGCGGTAACAGCAATCTATGTGTATGCCTACACAGCTATAGAGCCATTTTAATCTAGCTATGGCTAAACTGCTGCTTGTAATATTAGCCTCTCTATCCAGGCCCTTGGAGCTTTGGAAAGAATTAGTCTCTGGAAAGAAGTTTCCTAGGCTCATTCTCGTTCCTGACTTTTTAATGCCTTTATTGGAAAAGTCGTCTGTCTTTTTGAGTTCCCCCTTCCTAGTTTCAAAATACGGCTTATTACATTCTTTCTGTTTCTCGAATTCTTTAAAAACAACTTGAGGTATGGAATCTCAGTCGGGACAGGAGTCTTTGAGCAAATCTGCTGTAGAAATGAAGAGTTAGTCGGCCAGTGATTTGAAAGACACCCACGCTCGAATCATAGGGCAGCTGCAGACTAGAGCAATGTCCAGGTACGAGGGGACAATTTGAAATGTACGCTCTTTCAGAAAAGGACCTAGAAATGGTTTCAAAGCCTGCAGATACCATCAGCCACAGGTATTGGCGCAGGGTTTTGGTTTTTGCCGTTCTGGAGACAGAGCTCCTCTGCAACTACCTAAAGTTTAGTGTGTGCAGATGCAATAGCTATCTATCTAGCTAATCACGAACACTAATAAGCATCTTTAATTTTTCTTGTTTAAGCGTTTCCATTTGAGCTCCCTCTGTTCTACTTACAACTTTATTCACTTTTAACAACGTAGCTGTCTAGCGATCTAATTGTCTATCTAATCACAAACACTAATGAGCACCTTTTATTTTTCTTGTCTACGGTTTACAATTACAAATGGAACTTCCCCTGTTTCACTGACAGCATTTCTCAAGATTTATACAGTTACACTGTCTGTCTCTCGCTCTAGCTCGATCGATGGAGCTAACTAATCACGAACAGTGATAAGAAGCTTTACTTTTTCTCTTTGTAAGAGTCCCTGTTTTCCTGATAGCTTTACTCAAGCGTTATTCAGTTACTCGATCTAGCAATCTAGCTAGCTAGCTATCGGATCAGACAGGCACCTGACCCCATTCCCTGCCACAGCGCTCAACCCCATCCCCCACAGTCCCAGCTCAGCCGCCTTGTTCCCTGCCACATCACTCAAACCCATCCCCCACAGCCCCCCATTTACTCAACCCCCCCCCCCACAGCCCTCCTTTCCCTTCCACAGCGATGAAACCCATCCCGCACAGCCCCCCATTCCGTTCCACAGTTCTCAAACCCATTCCCAATAGGCCCCCATTCCCTGCCAGAGCACTCAAACCCGATCCCCACACCACCCCATTTACTTCAACAGCGCTCAAACACATCCCCCACAGCCCTCCATTCCCTGCCACCGCGCTAAAACCCACTCCCACAGCCCCCCATTCCCTGCTACACCGCTCAAACACATCACACCAGTCCCCCATGCTCTGCCACAGCCCTATAACACATTCCCCACAGCCCCCCATTCCCAGCGCTCAAACCCAGCCCCCACAGCCCCATCACAGCCGCATCATTCCCTGTCGCACTGCTCAAACCCATCCCCCACAGCCCCCCATTCTCTGCCACAGCGCTCAAACCCATCCCCCACAACCCCATCACAGCCCCCTCATTCCCTGCCATAGCACTCAAACCCGACCACCATAGCCCCCATTCCCTGCCACAAAACTCAAACCGATCCCCCACAGCACACCAAACCCTACCACAGAGCTCAAAGCTATTCCCCACAGCCCCTCATTTCCTTCCACAGCGTTCAAACCCATCCCCCACAACCCCATCACAGCCCCCTCATTCCCTGCCATAGCACTCAAACCCGACCACCATAGCCCCCCATTCCCTGCCACAAAACTCAGACCGATCCCCCACAGCACACCAAACCCTACCACAGAGCTCAAAGCTATCCCCCACAGCCCCCCATTTCCTTCCACAGCGTTCAAACCCATCCCCCACAACCCCATCACAGCCCCCTCATTCCCTGCCATAGCACTCAAACCCGACCACCATAGCCCCCCATTCCCTGCCACAAAACTCAAACCGATCCCCCACAGCACACCAAACCCTACCACAGAGCTCAAAGCTATCCCCCACAGCCCCCCATTTTCCTTCCACAGCGTTCAAACCCATCCCCCACAACCCCATCACAGCCGCCTCGTTCCCTACCACAACGCTCAAGCCCATCCCCCACAGCCCCCCATTCCGTTTCACAGACCTCAAACCCATCCCCCACAGCCTCATCACAGCCACCTCATTCCCTCGCACAGCTCTCAAACCCGACCCCCATAGCCTCTAATTCCCTGCCACAGCCCTCAAACCCATCCACCACAGCGCCACATTCCCTGCCACAGCGCTCAAATCCATCCCCCTCAGACCCATCACAGCCGCCGAAATTCATGCCGCAGCGCACAAACCCATCCCCCTCAGCTCCATCACAGCCACCTCTTTCCCTTCCACAGCGCTCAAACCGATTACCCACAGTCCCATAACAGGCGCATCATTCCCTGCCACAGCCCTCAAATCCATCCCCCACACCCCCGATTCCCTTCTACACCGCTCAAACCCATCCCCCACAGCCCCCGATTCCCTGCCACACCGATCAAACCCATCACCCACAGCCCCCCATACCCTGCCAGAGCGCTCAAACCCATCCCCCAGAGCCCCATCACACCCGTCTCGTTCCCTGCCACAGCTCTCAAACCCATCCCCCAACCCACCATTCTCCGCCACAGCTCTCAAAGCCATACCCCGCAGCCCCCCATTCCCAGACCTCAAACCCATCCCCCACAGCCCCAACACAACCGCCTCGTTCCCTGCCACAGCACTCAAACCCATACGCCACAGCTCTCCATTCCCTAGGACAGACAGGGCTCTGATCTCGCAATGGGGCTGTGGGGCTCCTGGGGCCCCAAGATGGGCCTAACAGCGGGGATCTGGTTCTCTGTGCCTGCAAGACCTGTGTTGCACTGTGTTCCTGGCATCTGAATAAACCACCTGCTTTACTGGCTGCGCCCGTGTCCCAGTACCCAGTGACCTTCCTCACATCTACGTCCAGGGGAACAAGGCACTCTATCCGGAGGGGCAGCCCCGTGCCCATCCTGTAAACCCAAACTTCGGAGCCTGGAGCATCCAGCCCCCCAAGAGGAACTGACCTGGGGCCCTCCTCCCTCCTTCCCAGGTGGAAAGCTGCCAGCCCCCCTTTCCTGGGAATGTTGCCCCTCATCCGACTGGGTCTTTACCCAGTCAAACCTCTGCGGGTTGGGTCTGCTCGGTCTGTCCCTGAGAGTCCTGGTGACTCGCAGGAAGCTGGGGGTGCAGGACACTGACTCCCCCACACTCCGTGACAGCTGGTGGCAGGGGTGGAATGTACTGCACCCCGTGGACGGCGCTTCCTGCAGTAAGTGACTAGGGAGCAGTAAAACGAAGGGGCGATTTCAGGAGGCAATTAACCCCGGGAGCGTGTGACCAGCGCAAAGGACTTTGCAGTAACAGGGTCCCCGGGGGATTGCAGGAGCAGTCCCAGGGGCGGAGGACTCTGCAGCACGACCCTGGCCGAGAGGGAGTGACCTGAAGAAGGGCTGGTGCACGAGGGGTCTCCCTGGAACCGGTGGGAAGCTGAGAGCACACGCCGGCGAGTGGCCAGCAGGAAGATATATGCTAAGCACCTTAAGAAAGACCTGGTGGAGCTGTGCAGGCAGAGAGGGCTGCGCATTGGGAGGTCCACCAAAGACCAGCTAATTGCCCAGCTGGAGGAGAAGGATCGCTTGGGTGAACCGAGCCCTGTCCCAGAGGGAAGCCGCCCAACAGATACAGTGTGGGCCGCGGGGCCTGACATGGCTGGGAGGGGCCAGACTGCTGCCGAGGACACCCCGAGACCCTGCCCACCTATACCTAGGGGAGGGGTTGGCGGAAGCCCAGTGAATACTGAGGGCACCCTGAGCCCGGCGGCCAGCAGGGGATCGTCCCGGCAGAGCTCCCCGTCCCTGGAACAGATGCGGTTGGAATATGACAGAGGAGTTGAGGAGGCAAGAACTGAAGGAGCGGGAGAACCAGCATAAACACGAGGCGAACCAGCGCCAGCATGAGCTGGAACTGGCCCGGCTGAGGAGCAGCGGGGCCCCGGCTACGGTGAGCGAGGTGGGACCCAAGCCTACAAAAATCTTTGCTAAAGGCTTCCTGGCCCGGCGTAAGGAGCGGGAGGACATAGATACCTTCCTGACGGCCTTTGAGAATACCTGCGAGCTGCACAGGGTTGACCCTGCAGACAGGATCCCGTTTCTAACCCCCTTATTGGACTCCACAGCCGTGGAGGTGTACAGCTGAATGAAAGGGGCGGAGTCAGGGGACTATGAACTGTTCAAACAGGCCCTGCTCCACGAGTTTGGGCTGACTCCTGCAATGTACAGGAAGAGGTACCGGAACAACATAAAACCCGTGAGGTCCCATACCTACAACTGGTTAACCGGGCGAAGGGGTATGCCCACAAGTGAACAGCTGGGGCCCAAACTAAAGAGGACATGCTTGACCTATACATACTGGAGCACCTGTATGAGCAGTGCCCGTCTGACCTGAGGCTGTGGTTGATGGACCAGGAGCCTGAGAACCCACAGCACGCAGGCCAGCTGGTCGACCAATTTGTGGACAGTCGGGCAGGGAATAGCAGGGAGAAGTCTCGAAGGAGCAGGCCTGCCTCAACGCAGCAAGAAAGTCACCATGGGACCTCCCAGCAGGGGCCTATGGAGAACCCCCACCAAAGGGGAACATCCAGCGTCAGGTCCATCCGACCCACTCGAGGGGACCCACGAGACATGGGCTGCTATCAATGTGGCCAACGAGGCCACATATGGGCCCAATGCCCCAAGCTCAGGGACAGACCGAGCAGACTCAACCCACAGAGGTTGACTGGGTAAAGACCCAGTCGGATGAGAGCCAACATTCCCAGGAAAGGGGGCTGGCAGCGTTCCACCTGGGAAGGAGGGAGGAGGGCCCCAGGTCAGCTCCTCTGGGGGGCTGGATGCTCCAGGCTCCGAGTTTTGGGTTTACAGGGTGGGCACGGGGCTGCCCCTCCGGAGAGAGTGCCTTGTTCCCCTGGAGGTAGATGGGATGAAGGTCACTGGGTACTGGGACATGGGCGCAGAGGTGACGCTGGCCCGGCCCGGGGTGGTGGCCCCAGATTGGATGGTGCCCAACACCTACCTGCCCCTGAGGGGTGTGAGCGGGACCCCATTCAAGGTGCCCGTGGTGAGGGTACACCTGACGTGGGGGGCCAAGGAGGGCCCCAAGGATGTGGGAGTACACCCACATTTGCCCACAGAGGTGTTAATGGTGGGGGGACCTCGAGGACTGGCCAAGTAAAACCCGGGGTGCCCTGGTCGTGACCCGGAATCAGAGTCGGCGCAGGGCACTGCGTTCTGACAATGGGGACGGTACTCTGCCCGAGGCGCAGGCCCCAACCTGGTGGGGAGGGAACACCCAGAGACACGGCTCAGAGAGGCTGCGGCCTCAGACCCAGCCGGTGTGAGAGAGCAAATCCCCATCCCTGTCCCAGCTGCTGAGTTCCAGGCCGAGGTGCAGAAAGATCCCTCCTTGCGGAAAATAAGGGACCTGGCCAACCATGTGGAGAGGTTGCCGGAAAGGTTCCTGTGGGAGAAGGGGTTCCTGTACCGAGAATGGGCTCACCCAGGGAAAATGGAGTCAGGAGGGATCAGGAGGCAGCTGGTGGTACCTTGGAAGTATCGCCGCCAACTGCTGTGCTGGGCCCATGACATCCTCCTCTCAGGGCACCAGGGAACCTGGCGTACCCAGCAGAGGCTGCTACGGAACTTTTACTGGCCTGGGGTCTTTACCCATCTAGGACCCTTGCCCAGCACAGAAGAGCCTTTCCAGAGGGGGGCAAGGGTCAAAAGGCGGGCTCTGAACCAAGAGAGCCCAAATCACAGCCCCCCAGACTGGAACGCGGGGAGAAGACCCCAGCCCAGCTTGAACCCCAGGGGTATTGGAGTGACGAAAAGCCCTGGTCTGCATAAGCCTTTCCACCTACCAACTGCGAGTGCCCTTGAGTCCCCCCGACCTAAAGGGGGGCAGGAAACTGGAATGGCCTGGGGTAACTCTTCCCCCATAACTGGGGGGATCCTGGGGCATCCATGGGAATGTAGGTGGGTTCGAACTTCCCCAGGTCACTGGCTGAAGTGACCCCACTCAGTTCGGTCTCGAAGGGGGAGAGATGTGACGAAGGGGGACTGTTCTAACATGGGGTCTGTGAATGCTGTGTTGGTGCCTCAGTGTCCCCTATGCAGTTCTTAAGTATCTAGCAAAGCAAGAGACCAGTGCACCTAAATGCCTGACACTCTGTCTCCTAGCAACTGATGGCCTGGGCCCCTCCTCTGCAAAGGTGCCAACTGAAGGTGTTGGAGACTGTCACGGAGTGTGGGGGAGTCCGGCCCTGCACCCGTCTTCCTGGGACTCACAGGGACTCTCAGCCAGCCTGTAAAACAGAAGGTTTATTGAACAACAGGAGCACAGGCTACAGCAGAGCTAGTGTTCACAGCCAGGACCTCTCAATCTGGCCCTTCTGGGGTTCAGGGCGCTTGGATCCCAGAACTCAGGTTCAGGTCAGTTGCCCACCAGGTACCATGTTAACCCTTTACAGGTGGAAATTTAACCCTTAACTAACTATTTATGACAGGGGGGCTGGGGGATGGGTTTGAGAGCTGTGGCAGGGAACGAGACGGGTGTGATGGGGCTCTGGGGGAGGGGTTTGCGCGCTCGGGCCGGGTCGGGGGTTGCTGTGGGTGTTGGGTTTGATCGGTGTGGCAGGGAATCGGGGGCTGTGGGGGATGGGTTTGAGCGGTGTAGAAGGGAATCGGGGGTGTGGGGGATGGATTTGAGGGCTGTAGCAGGGAATGATGCGCCTGTTATAGGTCTGTGGGTAATCAGTTTGAGCATTGTGGAAGGGAATTGCGGGATGTGTGGGATGGGTATGAGCGCGGTGGAAGGGAACGAGGTGGCTGTGATGCACCTCAGTACTACGGTATAGAGAGCTGAGGCGGAGAATGGGGGGCTGGGGGGATGGGCTTGTGGGCTGTGGCAGGGAATTGGGGGATGGGGAATGGGTTTGAGAGCTGTGGCAGGGAACGAGACGGGTGTGATGGGACTGTGGGGGATGGGTTTGAGCGTTCTGGCAGGGTATGGGGGGCTGTGGGTTTGATCGGTGTGGCAGGGAATCGGGGCTGTGGGGGATGGGTTTGAGCGGTGTAGAAGGGAATCGGGGGTGTGGGGGATGGGTTTGAGCATTGTGGAAGGGAATGGCGGGATGTGCGGGATGGGTTTGAGCGCTGTGGAAGGGAACGAGGTGGCTGTGATGGAGCTGAGGGGGATGGGTTTGAGCGCTGTCGCAGGGAATGTGGGGCTGTAGGGGATGGGTTTCTGTTGTGTCAGGAAACAAGGTGGCTGTGATGGGGCTGTGTGGGATGGGTTTCAGCACTCTGGAAGGGAATGGGGGGCTGTGAGGGTGGGTTTGAGTGCTGAGGCTGGGAATGGGGGTTGTGGGGGATGGGTTTGAGTATTGTGGCATGGAATGATGCGGCTGAGATGGGGCTGTGGGGATGGGTTTCTGGGCTGTGGAAGGGAATGGGGGGCTGTGGGGGATGGGTTTGTGCGCTGCGGCATGAATCTCGGAGGATGTGATGGGGCTCAGGTGGATGGATTTGAGCGCTGTGGCAGGGAATGGGGGGCGGTTAAGGGTCTGAGAGGGATGGGTTTCAGGTCCGTGACAGGGAATGGAGGGCTGTGGGGGATGGCTTTGAGCTCTGGTAGGGTTTGGTGTGCTGTGGGGTATTGGTTTGAGTGCTGTGGCAGGGAATCAGGGGCTATGGTGGTCAGGTTTGAGGGCTGTGGAACGGAATGGGGGTCTGTGGGGGATGGCGTTGAGTGCTTTTGCAGGGAATGGTGTCCTGTGGGGGATGAGTTTGAGGTCTATGGCAGGGAATGGCGGGTTGTGGGGATGGGTTTCAGGTCTGTGGCAGGGAATGGACGGCAGTGGTGGATGGGTTTGTCCACTGTGCGAGAAAAGAAGGTTGCTGTGATGGGGCTCTGGGAGATAGGTTTGAGGGCTATGGCAGGGAATTGGAGGGGGTGGGGGATGGGTTTGAGCGCGGCGGCAGGGAATGGGCGGCTGAGGGGGTGGGTTTCAGTGCTGTGGCAGGGAATGGGGGGCTGTGCGGGTCGGGTTTGAGTGCTCTGGCAGGGAATGGGGGACTATTGGGAATGGGTTTGAGGGCTATGGAACGGAATGGGGGGCTGTGGGGGATGGGTTTCATCGCTGTGGAAGGGAATGGGGGGCTGTGGGGGATGGGTTTGAGCGCTGTGGCAGGGAACAAGGCGGCTGAGATGGGGCTGTGGGGTTCGGGTTTGAGGGCTGTGGCAAGGAATGCGGGGCTGTGGGGGATGGGTTTCGGCGCTGTGGCAGGGAATGTTGGGTTGTGGGGGATGGGTTTGAGGGCTGTGGCAGGGAATGGGGGGCTGTGGGGGATGGGTTTTAGCGCTGTGGCAGGAAATGAAGGGCTGTGGGGGATGGGTTTGAGCGCTGTGGCAGGGAATGGGGGGCTGTGCGGGATGCGTTTGAGCACTGTGGCAGGGAGCGAGGCGGCTGTGATGTGGCTGTGGGGGATTGGTTTCCGTGCTGTTGCTGTGAATGGGGGGCTGTGGGGAATGGCTTTGAGAGCTGTGGCAGAGTATGGGGGATGTGGGGGATGGGTTGAGCGCTGTGGCAGAGATAGAAGCCGCTGTGACGGGTCTGTGGGGGATGGGTTTGAGGGCTGTGGCAGGGAATGGGGGGATGTGGGGTATGGGTTTGAGCGCTGTTGCAGTGAATGGGGGCTGTGCGGAATGGGTTTGAGAGCTGTGGCAAAGTGTGCGGGATGTGGGGGATGGGTTGAGCGCTGTGGCAGGGAATGGGAGCTGTGGGGGATGGCTTTCAGCGCTGTGGCAGGGAACGAAGTGGCTGTGATGGGGCTGTGGGGGATGGGTTTGAGGGCTGTGGCAGGGAATGGGGGGCTGTGGGGTATGGGTTTGAGCGCTGTTGCAGTGAATGTGGGGCTATGGGGGATGGGTTTGAGCGGTGTGGCAGGGAGCGAGGCGGCTGTGATGGGGCTGTGGGGGATGGATTTCAGCGCTGTTGCAGTGAATGGGGGACTGTGCGGAATGGGTTTGAGCGCTGTGGGAGGGAATGGGGGGCTGTGGGGGATGGGTTTGGGGGCTGTGGAGGGGTCAGTGGCTGTGGTGGAGCACACTGGGTCAGCGCATTCAGCTGTTAACCCAAAGGATGGTGATTTGAGCCCACCCAGGGACAGTACTGACCCTATACTACCTCCTTGGACCCTCAAAGGAACCCTTTTGCCGCTTCAGAGCTGTCCCTGCTGGCCTCAGTGTGTTTAGCTGGTGGCCCGAAGAGTGCACTGGCTGCGACACAAAAATCCATCTCCCAGCAGCCATGCTGGGGGCTCGGGCTTAATCCTCAAGGCCGAGCGCAAAACCCTTCAGCCGGGCATCTTTTGCTCCCTTTCCGCTTCTTCAGCAAGGGAGAAACAGAGGGGACATGCCGGCTCTAAGGGTATGTCTACGGGTAGCGATCGGTTTATCAGGGATCGATAGATCGCTTCCCATCTAGACGCAATCTATCGATCCCCGAACGCGCTCCCGTCAACTCCAGAACTCCACCAGGGCGAGCGGCGGTCGCGGAGTCGACAGGGGGAGCCTCGGTCATCGACGGGGGAGCCACGCAAGGACGGGAGGTAGTCTCGCGGCTCCGGTGGACCTCCCGCAGGCATGACTGCGGAGGGTGCGCTAGACTCGCGGCTCCGGTGGACCTCCCGCAGGCATGATGGCTTGCCCCCTGCTGCACCTTATCTATGAAAGCACTGCTCCTGCTCCTTCTCTTCCCTCAAGGGGCCCCCCTCCCCATCTTCCCCACCCTGTCGATCGCTGATCTCCTCACCTTCCTTCCCCCACCAGCTGACCACCGGACCCTCCGCAGGCACGTCTGCAAGAGGTCCCCCGAAGTCGGGGGACTGGCGACCAGTAGGATGCCCCCTGCGGCGCGCCGCCGTTCTTGGGGCGGCCGCATTCCTAGAGCCGGTGCTTACTGTGGTCTGTGAATGCTGCGTGGGGGGTGTTGGCCTGGGAGAAAGGTCTGCACTGGGAGATGGGAGACTGGCCTTGAGGGAAGATGCCTGAGCATGTAATGTGAGAACCCAGGAAGGGGTTAGAGGCCAGGTGACACCTCTGCCTGGGAAGCTGAACAAAGGCCTGGCGGAGGAGACACTGGGGAGTGATGGGGTTTTCAGGAGCTGGCTGGGGAATGGAGGGAAGCACAGACAGGAGTCTGACCCCCCCAAAGCGGCAGTGGTGCTCCTGGGACCCCAAGATGGATCTAATTGGGGAGGATCCTGTTGTCTGTGCCTGCAAAAACCTGTCTTGGACTGTGTTCCTGTCGTCTAAATAAACCTGCTTTACCGGCTGGCTGAGAGTCATGGTGGGGGCGCAGGGCCTTGACTCCCCCACACTCCGTGACAGAGATTGACACTCATCTCTTGCTGTTCTGCTTACATATTACTATCTCTCCTTTCAGTTTCCCCTTTTCTCCACCCCCCACCCCCCACACTGTCTCATTAAGAAACAGCTCATCTGCATGGGTCAAGTTTCCTCTCCTTCAGACTGCTGCAACTCCACTGAGTTAATACTGATCTTCAACAGTGTGAGTGTGGAAAATCATGCTCCAAATCTCCTGCTAGAAAGAAGAGGCAACCCCTCAGCTGGTGCCATAGCTCCATCAGATCTGCCCCCCAATAGCTTTTCTGGAGGAACGGGAAAGGCCGTTCAATATGGAATAGCAGATCCACAGTCATTTTTGTTAAGGTTAGCACTGCTGTCATGGCAGCCACCCAGGAGGGATGGAAAACAACAGAAGCTTCTGTCTCAGATGCTGCAGGCAGGACACAAGGCCTGCTAGCGCTTTCGGACCCTGGATCCTGACTCATGCAATGGACTTGGGAGAACATCTCACTGTAGCTTTCTCATTCCCAGAGAGATGCTGCTCACGCTGCTTCAGCCTGTGGTGCCGAGTACAGCGTATAACAGAGCTGAGTAATTTTTATGGCCGGCCATACTTGGAACATACTAGAGAGAAAGAAAAAAAGATAAGCTAGTATAGAGAAGTGGGGTGAAATGATGTACCAAGACAGAGACAGCAGGAATCTAAAGCATCAGTGTGACAAAGTGGGGATTTTCCCTTGTTATGGTGTATGTGTGTCTTACTGTTGAGCCTATGTGAATTTTACTGTTTTGCATGAATACTGTGTGTGCCTCAGTTTCCCTGCATGCTGCACTAATACCTCGGTGGTGGGAATAGGGGTGTGTGACTTTGGTTGAGACCTCTGGGGCAGGTGGGGCTGCTCCAGCTGCCTGCACATATGCTATGACTGGTGCTCTTTGTAACCTGATACCCAGGATGGGGACTACACCCAAGTGACACCCAGGTAACTTGCCTGGCAAGCAGGACAAAGCCAAGGAGGCAGAGCAATGGGGGGTGCCGGAGGTCGGGTTGTTGGAAGCTAGGCAGTCTGCTTGGGAGGTGTGGTAGAGGGTGTGTCCAGAGCTTCTGGATGGACTTGGCTGAAAGTCACTGATTTCTCTGCTAACAAGTTCTATTCTACCCGCTGCATTCCAGTCAACTAATAAACCTTCTGTTTTACTAGCTGGCTGAGAGTCACTGCTGACTGCCGAGTTGGGGTGCAGGGCCCCGTCCGGGTGGACTCGCTGCAGGAAGCGCACAGTGTGGAAGGGGATGCTCAGATCCAAGAAGATCATAGAATCATAGAATTAATCTGGCTGCTTCTCTCCATTAATTGTCTCTTGGCAGGTCATGATTTCCTCTAATGTTCTAGGTCTTCTAAACTACTTGCTGAATAATTACTATGAACCACTGTTGGTCTCTAGCTCACTTGAGGGCACTTTATTCTGATCACTCAATGTATGAAATTCAAGATGTGAGAGAGAGGCTGAACACTGAGAGCAGTGTTTCCTCTAATTTGTTATGTCCATGTGCGGAATGAATTTTGTTTTGTTGACACATCACCTGCATATTGCGCTCCTTACAAAATTCATTCTGCACATGGATGGTGTGTGGCAGGGGTGAGGCTGAAGGGTTTGGAGTGTGGGAGGGGCTCGGGGGTGAGGGTTGGGGTGCAGGGGGGTGAGGATCCGGCTGGGGGTGCACGCTCTGGAGTGGGGCTAGGGATGAGGGTCTCAGCATTGGAGCAGAGGGTAGGGGCGCAGTGGTGTGAGGGCTCCGGCTGGGAGTGCAGGCTCTGGGGTGGGGCTGGGGATAAGGGAGTCAGGGCTGGAGCAGAGGGTTGGGGTGCAGGGGGTGAGGGCTCTGGGGTGGGGCTGGGAATGAGGAGATTGGGGAGCAGGTTGCCCCAGGGAGAGAGGACTCCCCCCTCCAGCCCTCTCTCCCCACAGCAGCTCAGGGCCAGGTGAGAGGGCACCTGTCTCCAAGCCGCAGCAGCGCCGGTGGGGCTGGGTTGGGACTGGGGGAGGGGACAGAATTTATTTTTCCAAAGTCAAAAGGAGGAAGGGACGGAGTTATGCTTCAGTTTTTATCTCATAAACTTAAGTCCTGTCTAACCCACAGGACACTATGAGAATAAGACACCATGTCATGTGGTGACATCACAAGAGCAGAGGATGTGAGAACTACAGCAACTGAGAGGGCAGGGGATTTAGAGTCAGATTGTTTCAAATGCTGCATTCGTCGGCTGACATTTAACAGTAACGCTTAGCTAACACCATGGAGAAAGGAATTCTCTGCTAAAGATTCAACTTGCCCCTTTGGCCAACTCCGCCCCTTCCCTGACCGGAGTGTGCTCAGAACAGCCTCCCCCCCACACAGACACACAAACCCACAGCTGGGCACCCAGCACAAAGCCAGGGAGGGGGTTGCTTGGCTTGTTTTACTTTTTACTTTGCAGAAGGTTTTTTCAAAAGCATTTTCTGCTCCTGTTCCCCATGGTGAGGAAGCAGATGGTTGTGGGGAAGGGAACCTGAGAGTGGTGGAGCCGGGGCAGTGGGGGGGGGGAGTTGGGGAGGCTGAAGAGGGCAACGGGGGGCTGGAGGTGACTGGGGCGATCGGGGGAAGGGAACAGTTTGGAGGAGGCTGAAGGGGGAGATGGGGGAACGGGACATTTGGGGGGGCTAAAGCAGGCAATGGGGGCAGTTCGGGGAGGCTGAAGAGGGTGATGGGGGAAGTTGGGGGAGGCTGAAGGGGGCGATGGGGGAAGTTGGGGTAGGCTAAAGGGGGCAATGGGTTGAAGGAGGCCGGGGCAGAGAGGCAGTTGGGGGGCTGCTCATCCCCATGGGAGGGGAGGAGGAAGAGGAGCTGCCCTTCTTTCTGAAGCTGTTTCCTGTTAGAACTTGCAACTTCACTGTTCCTGAGCAGGGTCCTGTGATGAAAAGGGAACTAGAGAGATTCGTGGTCCTGCTTTCAGCAGGGGGTTAGGCTGGATGATCTCCTGAGGTCTCTTCCAACCCTAATTGTCTATGATTCTGTGTTTCTGTGGAGGACAGGTCCATCAGTGGCTATGGGCCAGGGTGGGCAGGGATGATGCCCCTAACCTCTGTCTGTCAGAAGCTGGGAATTGGGCGACAGGGGGTGGCTCACTGGATGTTCCTGTCTGTTCATTCCCTCTGGGGCACCTGGCACCGGCCGCTGTTGGTCGACAGGACACTGGGCTAGATGGAGCTTTGGTGTGACCCAGTCTGGCTGTTCTTCTCTTCCAATGCTCTTCTCACATGCTCAGTAACAGCTGCAAGCTGCTGCCCTCACGCACCATCAGAATCTGCTCCCTGCAATCAAAGGCCGGAAAATCCCCCTGAAGGGGGGAAATCGGAGGGGCGGGATGGGCAGAGGGACAAAACTGGGACAGGATCAGGGGTTCAGACAGGGGCTGCCCTGCCAGGTAGGTGCAGAAGGGAAACCCCCCAGGCAGAGGGAATAGACGTCCCCACAGATGGGGTGAGCCGGCAGCAGCAGTTCCAAACTAGGGTGTGGTGGATGGTAGAAGGACTCGTGTTCCTCGCAGGATGGTCCCTCTCAGCCCCCCCTCCCCATGGCTGTGGTGTTAAAGGCCCCGCGTGGCCCAGTGCCCAGGTACCACAGCAGTGCTCTATCTAAAATGGTGACTGAGCTGCCAAGGGAGCAGGAGCAGCTCCAGGCCCCAGCACGCCAAACACGTGCTTGGGGAAGCAAGCCAGGGGGATCTCTGCTGGTCCCACAGCTTCAGTGGACCCTCCACAGGCAAGCCGCTGAAGGCAGCCTGCCTGCCGTGCTTGGGGCGACAAAATCCCTAGAGCCGCCCCTGCAAGGGAGACGTGATTCAGGGAAATAGTTTAAACCACTTCCCCCCATCATAAAACAAACTGATGATCATCAGTGCATCCCTTCCCCACTGAACTGCCCAGTGCCTGGCTCGGAGGTAGAGACAGGAGGAGAGAGACAAGGGTTAGATTTCAGCATCTCCAGGTAGGTCCCACGGCTCCAGTTGCCCCAACAAACACTGCGGAGTTTTAATTTGTAGCTGCAGGCCAGCTTTAGGGCTATTCCACCAATTCCCCCGAATTGGGACCCACCCCTAAGAGGTCCCCGTACCCAGTAAGAATCCCTTCCCTGGCTAGAGGCGCCTTTTTAATTTTTACTCACCCGGCGGCGCTCTGGGTCTTCAGGGGCATGTCGGCGGCGGGTCCTTCACCCGCTCCGAGTCTTCAGCGGCACTTTGGCGGCGGGTCCTTCAGTGCCGCCGAAGACCTGGAGTGAGTGAAGAACCCACCACCAAAGTGCCACCAAAGACTCGGAGCACCGCCCGGTGAGTACAAGCCCCATGTGTTTTTTTAACGTGTTTTTTTCTTTTAGTCATCCCTGCCGGGGCCCCATCGAAACTGTTCGAATTGGGCCCCGCACTTCCTAAAGCCGGCCCTGTGTCCTACCCTTCCTCCCCGAGCCAGCTCCAGTCTCCCCAACTCCCTCCAGTCCCTCCTCTCTGCTCAGCCCCTTTCCCCGGCCAGGAGGTCACCTGATCTCTTTGTCTCCAAAACCTTCAGTTGGCACCTTTGCAGAGGAGGGGCCCAGGCCAGCAGTTGCTAGGAGACAGAGTGTCGGGCATTTAGGTGCACTGGCCTCTTGCTTTGCTAGATACTTAAGAACTGCATAGGGGACACTGAGGCATCAACACAGCATTCACAGACCCCAGTAGGAACAGTCCACCTTTGTCACAAGGGTTGCGGAGCCCTAGCAGGGGTGATGCCGGGAGAGCAGGACCGCGGGGTTGGGGGGCTCTCTCCGGGGTGTCCGGGCACCGGGGCACCGGAGTTGTGGGGCTCCTGCCGGGAGAGCGGGACCACAGGGTGACGGGATCTGGCTGGGGTGTCGGGGCCCTGGGGCTCCAGCGAGGAGAGTGGGCCTGCGGAGTTGCGTGGGTTCTGGCGGGGGAGCGGGACCGCGGGCTTGCGGGGTTCTGGCCATGGGAGCGGATCCGCGGGACTTGCCGCGCTCAGCCTGGACAGCCGGATCGCTGGGATGCGGAGCTCCGGCCGGGGGAGCGGGACCAAGGAGTTGCGGGGCTGCTGCCAGGAGAGCGGAGCTCCATGGTTGCGGGCTCCTGCCAGAAGAGTGGGGGTGCGGGATTGCCGGGGGATCGCGGTTTTGCGGGGCTCCGGTCCGGCGAGTGGGGCTGCAGGGTTGTGGGGCTCTGAGTCGAGAGAGTGGTTGCTGCACTTGGTCTGAGGAGTGGGACCGCGGGGTTGCAGGGCTCCTGCCGGGAGAGCAGGACCCAGTGTTGCGGGGCTCGGTCTGCGTTAGCCGGGCTCTGTCCGGGTTGGCGGGGCTCTGTCCAGCGTGTCGGTGCCCCGGGGCTCCGGCGGCGAGAGTAGGTCTGGGGAGTTGCGGACTCCAGCCGGGTGAGCGGGACTACGGGGTGGCAGGACTCTGGCCGGGAGAGCGGGGCTGCGGGGTTGCGTGCTCCGGTCGGGGAAATGGAGCCGCGGGACTTGCCGCGCTCGGCCGGGACAGCGGGATCGCGGGGATGCGGAGGTCCGGCCGGAGATGCGGGACCAAGGGGTTACGGAGATCCGGCCGGGAGAACGGGTCTGCTGGGTTGCGGGGCTCCAGCCTGGGTAGCGGGACGCGGTGTTGCGGGGCTCTGGTCGGGAGAGCGGGCTGCGGACTTACGGGGCTCCTGCCGGGAGAGCGGGGCTGCGGGGTTACGGGGTTCCGGCCAGAGAGGGGGGCTGCGGGGTTGTGAGCCTCTGACCGGGAGCTCTGGGGTTGCGAGGTTCTGGCGGGGACGCGGAGCTCCGGCCGGTGGGAGCGGGACGAAGGGGTGGCCGTGCTCCGTTCGGGGAAACGGAGCCGTAGGACTTGCCGTGCTTGGCCGGGACAACTGGATCCCGGGGATGCGGAGGTCCGGCCGGGGATGCGGAACCAAGGGGTTGGGGGCTCCGGCCGGGAGCACAGGTCTGCTAGGTTGCGGGGCTCCTGCCGGGAGAGTGGGGCTGCCGGGTTCCGGGGTTCCGGCCACAGTGCGGGGTTGCGAGCCTCTGACCGAGAGAACGGGGCTGCAGGGTTGCCGGGCTCCGGTCCGGCGACTGGGGGTGGAGGGTTGCGGGGCTCCGGGACAAGAGAGTGGGGCTGCGGGGTTTCTGTACTTGGGCGGGGGAGCAGGACCGCGGCCTTGTGGACAGAGAGAAATAAAGTGGGGGGATTCTTTCTCCCTCCCGCCATGGTGATACAAGGAACATAGCCTCTGTTTAATTCCACTGGGAAAAGGCAGCTGTGGTGGAGAGGACTGTGGTGAGCGAGACACGGCGCCCAGCAGCTGAAGGGAGGACAGAGACCTGAGAGGGGCAGGGGTCTCCCCGGGCCAATGGATGTGGGATGGCTGGTGCTGGAGGGGCCGCTGAGGGCAGGGATTGTTGTGGCTGAAGATTGGGGAGAAGAGACGGGGAAACTCTGAGATTGGTCACTAGTGGGCAGGAATCGGAGGAGCGGGAGGCAGGCGGGGGGATCCTGCTGGCTGTGTGGGGTGCTGGCTGTGTAATCTCCTCACTGGGAAGTGTCAGTGAGGCCTGAATCTCACACGCTCCTTTGGGTCTCAAAGGAGCTCATTGAGGAGCTGCCTGATAACTCTCCACCCAGCGGCATCTCGCAACTCCCTGATTGCTGTGGGCAACCTCAGGTACCGAGACCCTCCCGCCCGGTTCCCCTAACCCCGGTGCTGCTCAGGCCCAGGGCTGGGAGTTGATATCCCTCCCGCTCCCAGGTCACCTCCGAAGGGTGGCTCCTGTGGCAGAGGTGGTGGAAAGGTTCACTCTCTCCTGGCTGGGCGGTTCTTTTCACTCCAGTAACATAGCAATGGCTTTGGGGAGAGGCTCACTCCCAGGATCGGATACAGGAGGGGCAGCAGGGTCCATGGAACAGGCACTATTCCTGCCCTGCCACTGTCTGCCTGGGAAACCTTGGCCTTGTCATTCCCTGGCTCGGTGCCTCAGTTTCCATTCTCGACAGCCTCTGCCTAGTTCCCTGCAGTTTCGCGGCCGTGTTGGTGCCAGTGCCACCCCCGCACTGCACAGGCCTATACCGGCTCCTCTCTCTTGCTAGCACCATGACACCTGCCCTTGAGCCAGAGCTGGAGACCCACCTCCTTCGAGCTGCCCTGCATGCCGTCTTCACCCTGGGCACGCAGAAGGACACCACCCAAGTCCAGGTAGATCATGCTAAAGTCATGGATGGAAGAGCCTGCAGTGGGATGTGAATGAGTGGTGGGTGCAGGATGAGGCCCAGCAGCTCATGTTCCTGCACACCATCCACCCCGCCACAGCGCTCAGAGCTCCACCACATTCCCCCATCCCCTATCACAGCACTCAAACCCACCCCCCCACAGCCCCACCACAACCCCCCGTGCCCTGCCACAGCCCTCAAACCCTTCCCCCAAAGCCCCACCAAAGCCCCCCCCGGCGCCGTGCCAGAGCCCTCAAACGCATCCCCCACATTCCCAACACAGCCCTCCCGTGCCCTGCCATAGCACTCAGACTCGACCCCACAGTCTCCCCACTCCCTGCCATAGCCCTCAAACCCATCCCTCACAGCCCAACCACTTCCTCCAACCCCTATCACAGACCTCAAACCCATCCCCCATAGTACCACCACAGCCACCTCCGCGCCCTGCCACATCCCTCAAACTCATCCCCCACAGTCCCACCTTTTTTGTCAGAAAGGGACAAAAGGTGAGCTCCAGCCGGGGTAGCGGAACGGCGGGGTTGAGGGTCTCGGCCGGAGGTCAGCGGACACACTGTCCCGACCAGAGCCCCGCAGCCCCGGTCTCCCAGCCCTTTCTTAAGGTAATGGTTGACGGGTAATCTGCTTTCCCGTTATTGACAAGCAAGTTAGGCTTAATCAATACACTAATTCCTTTGTGAAATAGATTGCTAATGAATAGTCATTTAATTGGCACCGGAGCATTCACTTTGAAAGTTGACTATAACGCACAGAGAACATAAAAAAAAATTAGAAATGACTTTTCAGCTGAAGACTCGTTTAAAAATGCTATTGCCAAACCTTTCTGTCTTAAGTTAGCCGTCTTGCTA
>NW_025422844.1:0-91732 GCF_020497125.1 Mauremys mutica
CTCTGCACTTGTCCTTGTTGAACCTCATCAGATTTCTTTTGGCCCATGTGACAGTGCTGCCCGTGGGAGCCAACTGAGGTCACTCAATCAGGGTGAACTGCAAACAAAACAGGGCAGACAAACCCTAAACGCTGGGTGGATATTCCAATACTTAGATTTACCACGCCAGCACAAAACAGCTTCTATAGTACCTCACTGGTTACTTAGAAGTCGAAACAATGCAGTTCCCTTAAAGATCCCTCAGGCCTCCATTCAGTCACACCTGGTCAAATATGATGATGATTCCTGAAAATCTTATTCTTTCATCATATTAAAGAATAGGTTCTTCCAGTCCCAAAGGATCTGCCACATACCCAGGTTCAATTACAACTTAGATCTTACCAAATATACACCACTAATAGCCAATTCTTAGTAAACTAAGCTAAAAATTTATTAAAAAAAAGAAAAGAGAATAGAGTTGGTTAAAAGATCGATATTATATACAGACTTGAATTCAATTCTTGAGCGTGCAGATACTTAGCAGAGGTTGTGCTTGTAGTTGCCAAAAAGTCATTTCAGAAATAGTTCATTAGGTTATAGTCCCAATGTCCATATTCAGGGTGGCTCCAGTCAATGGATGGGGATCTCAAATCCTTGTGGCTTAAGTTTTCCCCCTCTTGAAACCCAAAGCAGATCTGAGGATGAAGTAGGATCGTGTCCCAGGGTTATCTTACACTATTTCCAGCAGCCTTTTGGATCTGAGGAAAACAATAGGCTTAACTCCCTTATCCCAAACAGCCTGGCAGAATTAGTACATGGTAATTTATCCATTAAACAGTTCAAATACAGGGTACCACAACCTTCAAAGAGGACACTTAGCCAATACTACTATTTCACTCAAGTATCTTCCTGAATATTATTCCTTTTTTGATCTTTGAATTTAAAAGCTATAGTGATTAGACAAGACTTGTTTGCTCATTTCACAAGACCTGAACAAACATCTTACCCTTAGTGATCTCTAACAATGCAGAGCTTGCATTTCAATGCTCTATTCATTTACATAATCTTCCTAAAACTAGTCCTTATAGGTTCACCCATGGGTTCAGGTCAGTCTGGTTGAGGTGAGTTAATTAACTTTCTGGCCCTGTCATCTTTCAATGAGATATTATATCACACTCATAACGTCACAGCCCAATTTTCTAATTTGTCTAGGTCCCTCTGTATCCTATCCCTACCCTCCAGCGTATCTACCACTCTTCCCAGTTTAGTGTCATCTGCAAACTTGCTGAGGGTGCAGTCCACGCCCTCCTCCAGATCATTAATTAATGAAGATATTGAACAAAACCGGCCCCAGGACCAACCTTTGGGGCACTTTCGCTTGATACCGGCTGCTAACTAGATATGGAGCCATTGATCTCGACCCATTGAACCCGATGATCTATCCAGCTTTCTATTCACCTTATAGTCCATTCATTCAGCCCATACTTCTTTAACTTACTGGCAAGAATACTGTGGGAGACCATATCAAAAGCTTTGCTAAAGTCAAGGAATAACATCCAGTGCTTTCCCCTCATCCACAAAAACCAGTTATCTCATCATAGAAGGCAATTAGGTCAGTCAGGCATGACTTGCCCTTGGTGAATCCATGCTGACTGTTCCTGATCACTTTCTTCTCCTCTAAGTGCTTCAGAATTGATTCCTGAGGACCTGCTCCATACGTTTTCCAGGGACTGAGGTGAGGCTGACTGGCCTGTAGTTCCCTGGATCCTCCTCCTCCCCTTTTTTAAGAAAAGTCTTTGGGTTCAGTCAGGTCAGTCCTTTGGGTCTTTGGGTTCAGTCAGGTCAGTCCTTTCTCTGCTTGTTCCAAAGTCAAGGCGATGTTGCCCAGGGCACTGCCTTGTTCTGTCATGTTCCAGAATATAATGTGCCTCAGTCTACCTATCACTATAATGGGGTAATGATTCCGACACACCTTTTGTAGGCTGATTTTAAGTCCTCAGATGACAGTTCACGTATAAGTGGAGGTTGTTACTATTGTACGACAATTTTGCAACGTTCAGCTAATCAAATAACTTCCTTGGCTGATCAATCCTTAACTCTACATTGTGAGTTAATGATGGACTGTTTCATTGTAACTGCTTATGAGGGTGTTGGGTGCTGTGGGATCTCACATCGCCTTGTGACCTTGTTTTGAGTGGCTCATGAGTGGAGAGGAATTCATCTCATACTGCACAGCCACCAGCTGTTTTTTCCTGTTACAGAGGAGACACGCTGCTCTTTGGAGACTTTCTTTGCTCTTGTTTGTTTTGCTTTTAAAATAAAAGCCATTCAGATGGAAAGTGTGTGGTGCTTCTGTGGGGCTGGGGAATGCTGAGGGTATGTCTACACTATCCGCCGGATTGGCGGGTAGCGATCGGTTTATCGGGGATCGATATATTGTGTCTCATCTAGACGGCAATATATCAATCCCCGAACGCGCATCCGTCGACTCCGGAACTCCACCAGAGCGAGCGGCGGTATCGGAGTCGACAGGGGAGCTGTGGCCGTCGATCCCGCGCCGTTGAGGATGGGAGGTAAGTCGGAATAAGATACTTCGACTTCAGCTATGCTATTCACGTAGCTGAAGTTTCATATCTTAGATCGACCCCGCCCCCTAGTGTAGACCAGGCCTGAGATGAAGGGAGACTTCAAACATGGCAAAGGAGAGCAGTTAGCAGAGAAGAGGAACAGGAATAGCTGAATGTGTTTGTAAATGCAGACTGCTTGTAGAAGCAGTTTATGATTGCTTTATAATAGATTTATACACTTGCTGTTTGGTTAGCACTAATTTAAAATTATTTAGACAGATTTTCAGTTCTGCTTCCAGAGCTGCATCTATAGTATCTATAACTGCATTAATGGTAACCTCAGAACAACTTATAAACACAGAGAGTATGGGTTTTTCCTGGTCTGAAACTCAGCTCTGCAGGAGTCAATGGAAATCTGCTTGGGAAGGCTCATGTGCATATGTTACAGTTTGCCTGCAGTCAGCACAGAGAAGAGCCCTGATTGCTAAAGGTCAGTATGCTCTCTGACTAGCTATCTAAAACCAAATGGTGTTCAATAATAATGATGATCATTACAGAGTTTTGCACAGATGTGGCTTTCAAAGCACCTTACAAAGGTGGTGAAGCACTATTATCCCTGTTTTACAGATTGGGAAACTGATACAATGGAGAGATTAAATGACTTCTCTATCGTCACAGGGCAAACTGGTGGAAGTCAAGTCTAGAACTTAAGTCTCTAGCTCTGTGCTTGGGCCATTAGACTCCTGGCTGTGTTTCAGAGGCCTTTAAACATTCAAATGTGGCTGGATATATGTGGCATAAAACTATAGTTAAGAGGTAACATCAATAGAATGAATGGGGTATTGTCACAGGATAACTCATCTCTGGAGGCTACATCAAAGTCAAGAGACCTGTGGGATATGTAATATGAAGCAGGAATGTTTTTCAAACCAAGAGGCTTTTGAGCCTCGCATAGAATTCCATTAAAACTAAGGATGCATGAACCAAGGTTTCATCCAAAACTCTTCCTGAACCTTTATAAAGGTTTGGAAAAGTTTCTTTAAAACACTTTCTCCCTGGCCCCCACGTGGATTTTGTGGTACTTCTGTCCCAGCTCTGGAAACTTTTGTGAGCGACTCATACTGAATTGTAGACTCTGTGCCCCCAGATTGTTCACAGACATCTGAATGTTTGGTTGCCATCCCTACTCAAATCCTCCAGCTGCTGTTGCCTGATGAAATTAACATAGGACTGGGAGTCAGCATTTGGGGGTGACTGACATTGAGTCTGGCTGGGACCTTAGGAGCATCTCCTAGCCTCTCTGACTCAATTCTGCTAAACATTCCCCAGTGCTTTGTCCAGACTATGTGAGGAATAGGTCTCTAATTACCTCCCTCAGCAGCCTCTTTCACAGCCATCAGATGCCATCCTGCTCACATTAAAGTCAATGGCAAAAGGCTCATTGTCTTCAATGCTGGCAGGATTGGGCTTGTTGTTAAGCAACTTGACTTCATATTCAACCTAAACTTTCCTCTGCTTAATTAGAACCCATTGCTCCTAGTTATTTTGCCTTGGTCCACTCTAAACAATTCCCCTTCTCTTTCCTGGCTGTGGTATTTACTCCTGTCAAACACGTTTTACATGATGATCAGTCTCCCTGAGTCACTGAGCTAAGCTATGCATATTGAGTGTCTTTTAATCTTTGCTCATACATAAGCCCTTCCAGCCCCTCTGTCATTTGGTTGCTGTTCCTTTTGTAATACAGGAACTCCTCACTTAAAGTCATCTGGGTTAAAGTTGTTTCATTGCTGATCAATTATTAGAGAACATGTTCATTTAAAATTGCGCAATGCTCCCTTATAACTTCGTTTGGCAGCTGCCTGCTTTGTCCACTGCTTGCAGGAAGAGCAGCCCATTGGAGCTGGTGGGGGCTTGGAACCAGGGTAGGCCAATGGCCCCATGTCAGCTCCCTTAAGTTCCCTGTACTGCAGCCATCCAGCAGGCTATCAGTTGCAGGGCAGTTCAGTTGTCCCTCCCCAAACTGCCCTCTGCCTTGGAGCTGCTCCTGGGAGCCTCCTGCTTGCTGTGCGAGGGGAGTGGGGGGAAAGAGGGGTGCTGATGTCAGGGTGTCCCCAGCACCCCCACTCCTTTACTCCATCAACAGAGCAGGGGAGGACAGGACAGGGCTCAGGACAGAGGGAGCTTGCTGGCAGCAGCTACTGTCTCAACTTGCTGATCTACTTAAAAGGGCAATGTATGTAGAGTGGGGTCAGTGTGCTTTTATAATTATAATAATAATAGGATATATACCTATCTCCTAGAACTGGAAGGGACCTTGAAAGATCATTGAGTCCAGCCCCCTGCCTTCACTAGCAGGACCAACTACTGATTTTTGCCCCAGATCCCTAAGTGGCCCTCTCAAGGATTGAATTCACAACCCTGGGTTTAGCAGGACAATGCTCAAACCACTGAGCTATGATTCCCCCTGCTTAAAGGGGCAGTGCATCTCTCTCTCTCTCTCTCACACACATAAGCACACACACGGAGTGTGTCTCTGTCTCTCTCTGCCATGCTGTGTCTCCTCCTTCCATTCCTGCTACCTTGTAGAGTGTGAGGCTACATTAACAACAACGTGTTAACCCTTGAGGGCTCAGCCAAGAGTTAGTTCATCATCTAGCAGAAAGGCATTCCCTGGGAAATAGCCCACCCTCTGACTCCACCACTTCAACCAATCATCATTGCTGTGTACAGTATTAAATTGTTTGTTTAAAATGTATCTGTGTATATATGTGTGTGTGCGTGTGTGTGTGTGTATATATGTGTGTGTGTGTGTATATATATATATATATATATGTGTGTGTGTGTGTGTATATATATATATATATATATATGTGTGTGTATATATATATATATATATATATAGTCTTTTGTCTGGCGGAAAAAATTTCCCTGGAACCTAACCTCCCATATTTACATTAATTCTTATGGGGAAATTGGATTCATTTAACATCATTTCACTTAAAGTAGCATTTTTCAGGAACATAACTACAATGTTAAGTGAGGAATTACCGTATGTATCCTTTCCTATTAGTGGAATATATTTTAAACTACTATGTAAAATCTACCTAGCATCCCCTTGGGCTGCTCCTCAGAAGGCAAGCTTTTTGTTGGCGTGGCTAAGTTATTGACACAAGTGCAATCAATAGGGAATAAAAAATATACTTTTCCCTTGAGACTGGAAGGACACCTACTGCAGAATTCTCCCCAAGCTCCTCTAGGCATAGCACATGTGATTACATAAGTCTTTGGTCCTCCTTTATGTAATGAATATATTTTGAGTGGATTTATTTATTTTCTTTCAGTATATTTCCTAGTGTTATCCTAGCCTGCGATCCCACCATCTCCTACCGTCTTTATCACACCTGCATGGCTCCTATATCTGTAAGTATCTGCAGAAATTCCATCTTTGGATGAGGCTGGGGTTTGTGCAGCTTTCTGAAGGAAGTCTCATCTGTCCGTCCGTGTCATTGAGACAGTAATTACTGGGGGAGCTTCTCTGGCCGGGACCATGCAGAAAGTCAGATGATCGTCAAGGGCCCTTCTGCCCTTAATCTGTGAGCCGTGCTCGTGAGTGTGATATGAGTGCCTGCATTGCTCCTGTCCATTCTGTTTCTGTCATGTGGGGATTGGAGGTTTAACACAGCAGAGCTGTCAATCAGGCACCTCTTTAGGTAGCTTATCAGAAGAACAGATGATCTGCTGCAGCCCGGACTTCATGTTTCCACCTGCTGCCCAAGGTGTTGCTTTTAGGGTAATTTGGTCCCTGTGTCCCACTCAGCCTTTGACCCCTCTTCAAAGGCTCCCAGGAAGCATGCCAATAACAGTAGTCATTTTGCAAGATAGATGCCTGTCCACTAGAACTCCACTGAAATCCTCTTTGCCTGCAACGCTTCACCCAGACCACTCACTTGGGCACTAATTGGTAATGACATTTGGTCACCACAACCCGAAGTTTGGAGTAGTTGGGAGAAAGACCCAACTCCTCTGGGCCTCTCTGGAGTTCCCCCATCGCTGATCATGCTTCCCTTCAACAGAGAGAATTAGACATACATGCTAGGGCCTAAGTGGCCCTAGCAGAACTAGTTGAGCCTGTATTATCCACAAGGTTAGGTAGAGCCACCCAGCACAGGGATGAATATGGTGTCCTGGAAACGGGACTATTACCACAAAAGGACAGTGCATCTAAGTTGAAACCACTGGAGTGATGGAGGAAGGAAGAGAGGTTACAAGGAATGGGGTGGCGAGAGGCTCTATTAACCCACTTTGTTCTGTTCAAATACTGGGGTGCGGATAAGGGCCAGATCCTCAGCTCATGCATATAAATCAGCCTGGCTCCGGTACAGTCAATGGGAGCTACAGATGTACGTCAGCTGAGGATCTAGCTCCCTTTCTTGTTCTTTGGTTCATTCTGGGACACACGGACTGTGTTCCTGCCCTTTATTCAGTTGCTTCACCTGCCTGCACGTGGGAGCCGCAAGCCCTCTCAGGCAGGGACTGATTTATTGCCCACTGTTGATTCCCTGTTGCTTAGACCTATAAGTGTCTCTCTGTTTGGCACCTTCTTGCACAGCCGCACACCTCATTGGGTATCTGATATCCACCCATGGGGCCAGTGTTTAAAGAGATGGGGCCAGGGGTTTGCACCCTCATAGGTACTTTCACTATTTTGATTATTTGTCATTGGCTCTCTTTGCAGCTGGCCATCCTGATAATCTTGTCTCTGTTGGTGAAGCGCAAGAGCTTCTATAAAAGCTCTTGGAATGGAGCACCTGGACTGCTGAGGTACCCAGAATAATTCCATATCCACACCTCTGCACATATCCACCAACACTGCTCCCTTTGCCCCACAAGCAACCTTGGCTGAGGTTTACATTTGTTTTCATGTGTTTCCCTGATGCTGTTCAGACTGGAATTGCTGAAATCTCTCAATGGCCCCGATTCCTCAACTGTCTCTGATTTTGCCATCTGAAAAGATTGTGAGCACAGTTCGGTGGGTGCACCTATTAGCCCTTGGTTTATCTAGTGTTCTGATTTGCAGACAGTTGGCTGTTGGGTAGCTTGGCACTTTACAGCATGGCATGTAACTAGGCTAGGAGGTGAAATGGCAGATGCAGAATTCAAGGCTGTGTTTCAGACCCCAGGCTAGAGCAGGAAGGGCTGGATCAGGCTCTTTCTAGTCAAAATTTTCAGCTGTCTCCAAGTTCACAATAAGAATCTTAAAGTTTGGAGCTTTATCTAACCTGATTTGAACCTTCTTCTCTTTACTGCTTTCATGGCTTTCCCCCCTTCCACTCCTCTTCCCCGAGCAGGCTGACCTAAGAGCATGGGGAAGCTTTTCTTTAGGCAAACTAAGAGCTATGACCAGGATGGTTGCTTCTGAGTCACTCTGCCATTCGTGTGGCAGCCCTGATCAGAGAAGATTAGGGTTGGAAGAGACCTCAGGAGGTCATCTAGTCCAATCCCCTGCTCAAAGCAGGACCAACACCAACTAAATCATCCCAGCCATGGCTTTGTCAAGCCGGGCCTTAAAAACCTCTACGGATGGAGATTCCCCACCTCCCTAGATAACCCATTCCAGTGCTTCACCACCCTCCTAGTGAAATCGTGTTTCCTAATATCCAGCCTAGACCTCCCCCACTGCAACTTGAGACCATTGCTTCTTGTTCTGTCATTTGTCACCACTGAGAACAGCCGAGCTCCATCCTCTTTCGAACCCCCCTTCAGATAGTTGAAGGCTGCTATCAAATCTCCCCTCACTCCTCCCTTGTGCAGTTCCCTCAGCCTCTCCTTGTAAGTCATGTGCCCCAACACCCTAATCATTTTCATTGCCCTCCACTGGACTCTCGCCAATTTGTCCACATCCCTTGTGTAGTGGGGGGATCAAAACTGGATGCAATACTCCAGGTGTGGCCTCACCAGTGCCGAACAGAAGGGAATAATCACTTCCCTCGACCTGCTGGCAATACTCCTACTAATACAGCCCAATATGGTGTTGGCCTTTTTGGCAACAAGGGCACACTGCTGACTCATATCCAGCTTCTCGTCCACTGTAATCCCCAGGTCCTTTTCTGCAGAACTGCTGCTTAGCCAGTCGGTCCCCAGCCTGTAGTAGTCCATGGGATTCTTCCGTCCTAAGTGCAAGACTCTACACTTGTCTTTGTTGAACCTCATCCGATTTCTTTTGGCCCAATCCTCCAATTTGTCTAGGTCACTCTGGACCCTATTCCTGCCCTCCAGCATATCTACCTCTCCCCCAGCTTAGTGTCATCTGTAAACTTGCTGAGGGTGAAATCCATCCCGTCATCCAGGTCATTAATGAAGATGTTGAACAAAACTGGCCCCAGGACCGACCCCTGGAGCACTCTGCTTGATACCGGCTGCCAACTAGACATTGAGCCATTGATCACTACCCGTTGAGCCTGATGATCTAGCCAGTTTTCTATCCACCTTATAGTCCAATCATCCAATCCATACTTCTTTAACTTGCTGGCAAGAATACTGTTGCAGACCGTATCAGAAGCTTTGCTAAAGTCAAGATATATCACATGCACCGCTTTCCCATATCCACAGAACCATATGGATCATGAATTCCCATGACCTTACTGTTTAGTCTGTAAATCACCATGCATGCCTTTGGGGCAGTAGAAATAAGAATTATCCACCCCTGAGAGAGGTTGCAGCTCCATGTTCCCTGCAAATGTGACTGGGACACTCAGCAACGACCATGAAGAACCACCTTTGTCCTTAGGGCAGCTCAGAGAAGGCCAGAATATGGCTATGGCATGGTCAAGTTGGGGCTCAGTTTCTTCCAGCTAAACAAAGGGCATGGGGGACCCATCCAGATACCTTGGTGATGAGCAGTGCTGGAAAATGGGACACATGGGTACATCCCACTGGTCACTCAGTGTGGGCTTTGTGATAACTCCCTATCCCAGCTGTTGTGTGATGCTCCTAGTGGTTTCCCTTTGTGGCAGAGACAGGTGGATGTGGTGTCCCAAACCACTGTGCCCTTTTCTCTCAAGCTGTCTGCAGCAGAGGGAAAGGTGGTCTCCATGGGGAGGTGGGGGTGAGAGGCACCCTGTCCTCCATTCTAACCCTTCTCTCCCCCACACCCCAATTGTTGCAGCCCTGTGAATTTCTTGGAGGCGGAGGGCCACCAGGGGCTGGTGGCAGCAGTGTTTGGAATCCTCTTCTCTTCTGTTTGTGTGCTGGTGCTGGATACCGACCCCCTGCCTTTCATTGCCAGCTCCTCCCCACGTAGTCGAGGTAATGCAGGTGGCACTGGGCCATCCCTTTCTGAAGTTCGCGGATGTTTTGCTGTTTCAATCCATTGGGACCCTCAGAAGCTAGGGCTGTCCCCACAGGCTGTCCCAGGTGGGCACAGGGATCTCGTTCAGACCTGGTGCAGGCTTTCCTCTAACTGGATGATATCCTGAATAACTGTCTACATTTTTTGGCTACATTTCCCCCCACGCACACATTAGTTCATTTTAAATATGTTGTGCCCTCCCTGGCCCTGCCCCTAGGCAACATTTGACCAATCTATTGCATGTCCTCTTGCACACAGATCAGTGCAAACATACTCCAGATTTTCAGACAGTGTGTGCTATTGCTAACAATGGACCATTTTACAACTGGAGGAGGAGGGGGCGGGGCTTTGTTGAAAAAGACAGAGCTGTTGTGACTCATTCCAAACTTTGTGAAGCAGCCTTGTGCTCTGTCAGGCCCTGCCTAGTACTGCCTTTCCATAACTTGCATTAGTACTGGTGGGGCCTGCCGTAGAGGCACTGGGAAGCCAGAGCTCCAGTTGATGTGAATGGGAGCTGCAGATGCTGAGTTCCTCTGAAATGAACCAGACAAAACCAACTGGGGCTGGAGGGGAAGCACCTTGATCTAAAAGGTGAGGGTTCATCTGAGCTTCATAAGGCAAAGCGAAGGCATCCCGGCAGTTAAACTCTGCTAAGTGAAGGCAGCACCGCTAAGGTCTCATCCAGTGAGCATTTTGCATGGGGCAGGCTGATGGGAAGCCCTTGTGTGATGGTGGTGCCAAGGGGAAGAGAGGTGCCATCGCTGGCTGTCCCTGCATGCCGTTAGCATGGACTAGATTTCCAGTCTCCAGCTTTGGGTGGCTTAACATCTCCTCTTAACCCGATATACGAGTCAAGGGCATCACTTTGCCTATTAATCCTTGTACTGAGAGCTCTGCAATTTTGTTTTTTCTCTCCCCCCACCCTTGTCTAGAGTATTGGAAGATCATGGCTTTGCTCTATTACCCTGCCTTCTATTATCCTTTAATTGCATGCGCCACAATCAGACACCGAGCCGGGTACTTCGTAGGCTGCTTGCTCTCCTGGTGCCACTGTGTGGTCCATATCTGGCAGAAAGTGGACTGCCCTCAGTCGCCCAAGGTAAATGCAAACGAGATGCATAACATGAGCATTGTTCTTCCTTCCTGGTCACGTCAGCTACTAAAGACATCTCCAGGTAAGTGGAAAGGGAGTGGGGATGAATGGCTGGTGCTTGGAACTGGGAGACTCTCTTTCACGGTGAAGCCTCAAGTCAGGTTCTTCTTGAAGGAGCCGAAGGTGTGCATAAATGTAGTGCAGGCCACATCAGAGCAGAGCCCTTGCAATCTCCTAACCCAATGCAGATGGAAAAAGGCTTTTGGCTATTGCTGCATTCTGGGCATCTGCAAGCACCTGAGGAACCCTAGACTGAATCTGAACTCTTTGGATGGAGGGGAAACAGGGGCAGGAAGTTGTAGTATTCTACGTACTGTGACCTAGGTACAGGTTTGTGCTGAAGTATGAAGTGATAACCACACTTATCAGCTGTCCCCTTCTCCCCAGATTTACAGGTATTATTCCCTGCTGTCTTATGTTCCTATTATCCTCTGCCTCATTGTCCTGAGCATTTGGTATCCAGTGCTGCTTGTCAGGAGCTTCACACAGGAGAAACCAGCTGCTAGAGAGGTAATGCACTGCAGCTTTCTATCAAATCTATGTTATGTTTACTCCGCTAAGAGTCAAAGAAAATATCAATTTCCCCCCTTATGTTAGTTGCACTCCTGTGCAACAGTTATGTACCAGTTATTGGTTCAAATTTTGATCATGTGTGTGAGCTAATTAATTAGTGAATGAGACTTTAGTGTCTGTGACCAGAGTTGAAGATGTGCCCAGCAGAGCAGATGTGGCTATAGAAGAGACAAAAAATGTGGCATGAATCAGACAACTTTCAAGAAATATGCCATTGCCTGTATTTTATGTCATTTTGTAGTGTATTGTCTTATTGGCATGAAAACTGGTCAGTTTTGCAATACTTTAAATGCCATGTGTATAATTTTTTTTCTTAATAGCAGGACTCTCCTGTTTTTATGTGCAAAATAGATCATCCCCATTTTGTAGTGAAAATGCCTGAGATACTGATCTTGGTTCTCTGAAGTCCATGGTCACTGAATGCTTTTGACTAGTCATTGCTCTGCCAGATGGTTTTCTCATATTGTTTCCACATCTGTCTTGCCTTCTACTTAGAGCTTATCTACAGGGAAATTTACTTGCAGTAGTTCCCTTTGTGGACACACTCTTGCTCCCGAATAGCTACTGTGTGACTTTTTAAAATTCACTCCCCATCCTAATCCAAAATAACTTTCAAGTGTAGACAAGCCCTTAGGGTCGAATGGGGCCACCCAAGTTCTCCAATTGTAAGGCACACTTTCCGCATCCAACTTTGCACCCTGGGATGATTGTCTGTGTGCACAAACCAAGTGCTTCCGAGTGCATCACATGCTATTTATGTCTGTATCTCGTTTGCAGGCTTAATCAGCTGAGCGGATAAAAATGGCTGGGTGAAAACCAGAGGCAGGCTCTGCAAAGGTGGCCCTGTGTGTTTCTGTAGGGTTGGGCTTCAGGAACTGACTTAGCTAAACACTAAGCTGTGAACTGAGCCTCTAGTCCAGGGTTTCTCAAACTTCATTGCATCGCAACCCTCTTCTGACAACAAAAATTACTACATGACCCCAGGAAGGGGGACCAAAGCCTAAGCCCTGCTGCCCTGCAGGCACCCAAACTTTAGTTTCAGCCCTGAACCCCAGCAAGTCTAATGCCAGCCCTGGTGACCCCATTAAAACTGGGTCACAACCCACTTTGGGGTCCTGACCCGCAGTTTGAGAACCACTGCTCTAGTCCAAATTCTGAAAATATTTGATTAGCTTTCCCCACTGTATTTCATTACTTCTGGGCTCCAGCTAAGATCAGAAGCTGGAATGGTGGGGAAGAGGCTGTTGTAGGGGAACTTTTGGCTTGCCCAGAAAGTGGAGGAAGTCAATGTCCCCATGAGCTTGCAAACCTATGGGTGTCAGCTGAACATCAAGCTTTTATATGTTCATTTGAGCCAACCTGCTGAGCCTCTTCACTGAGTTCTATTGACTCTCCAGTAAACCCTGTCCTGGATTCTGTATTCGTCACTTTCCACCCCCGACTCTGGGGCTTGCAATCACTTAAGTTACTTTTTAATCATTCTTCCAAGCCAACAAACCTTCCTATTTTATTTCCTCTCTGCTGTCATGGGGGGAGGGTTCAGTGGTTCAAGCATTGGCCTGCTAAACCCAGGGTTGTGAGTTCAATCCTTGAGGGGGGAATTGGGGTAAAAATCTGTCTGGGGATTGGTCCTGCTTTGAGCAGGGGTTGGACAAGATGACCTTCTGAGGTCCCTTCTAACCCTAATATTCTATGGGCCTAGTAGGCAGCCTTCCTCCACATCCAGCATCAGCCCTGTTTGAAAAGGGGCCTGAGATACTGAATTTCCTCTTTCCTTGCAACATCCTGATTGCACCCCAGCCAAGTGTCATTACATGCAAGGGGGATTGGAAGGTGCTCATCTCCCAAGCTTGAGTTATCAGTCTTTAATGCATCAGTTCTATTGGTGCTTGATCACCTGCCAGGATCCTACCCCTTGGAACTCAGCTTCAGTCAGAGTCCCATAATGCTGCCATTTGGCACTTTAGTTGCTCCCACCAATGTGCAAGGTACTCCTGTCCTTCCCTGTATCTCCCAGAGTAAGAGGAGTGTGGCTGAAGTTCAGTGCATAACAGTGGTGCTGGAACTAGGGGTGCTTCTGCACCCCCTGGCTTGAAGTAATAATAAAAAACACCAAATACATGATTTCCATGGCTTCTGTCATCAGCATTTCCACTATAAAAATTGTTCCAGCACCTCCGGTGCATAACAAACTTCCTGTGATGAGAGCAAAGCAGCTGGCTGTTGTTCAGCATGGGAATGCTTCCATTTTGAGTTGTCTTGGAATGATCCAAGCTATGGAAGCCATCTGCTGCCATCATTCCGGGCTGTGAGAAAAGAAGGCAATTAGTCTAACTTGTTCTAAATGCCTGCTCCTCCTACTTCAGCATAGGTGCTGTCAATCCTAATCCTTGAACCTTTGCTGAGAATATTGCCTATTCCCTACCTGCTCCTTCTGGCTGAGCCCCTGCCACGTGCCACCTCTGTATCCCAAGTTCTCCAGATATCCCTGTGCTAGCTGCGAGCTCTTGGCACACTGGCTGTGCCCACGAGTGCCCCAGAGGTCAGCGGGTTTGATGGTTCTGTTTTTTTTTATCTTGCTGTATTTGGAGAGAGAGAAAATCTCTCTTCTGTGTAAACTCCTTAGCTCAAGAAGCTTAGGCATCAATGGGTTCCATTCAGCCCAGAACTGGTGTCTCATTGTTTGCCCCCTAAGTTTTCATGGCAGGAGGGGATAATCCCTTAGCATCAGACAACCTTTGTTTGGAGGATATGGGGGGAAACCTATTTAAAAATGTAATAACACACACTCCCTCCCTGACCCCCAACCCAAAACACAAACAAATCCACACCTTGCAGATTTCTTAGTATTATACCAAATCCTGGATTTAGTCTAAAGAACCCTCTAGTTAATCTAAATCCTGCTCCCAGCGTTTCTCAGCATTGGACTGAGTGTTTTCCTTTTGGTCAGTCTGGTATCAACATGGTCTTCTGGATTGGAGCCTGCGATCCTCACATCTAGATTGATATTTAGGCTCTAGTTAATGAGTCAGTTTTCTTCTGGAGTGATTGACTCAAATGTTTTGTTGCAAAATGGCCATAAAAATTATTCATCTAAAATGGAGATTGGGTAACACTTCTTGGTGGGGAAGTCTTATTCCAATAGTTGAATGCAACTGCTTAATGACTCTCTATTTGGAAGATAGTAGGTGTTGAATGAATTCAATATTGGAGGCTGCCAGTAGATGGTGCAATGCTTTCCCTAAAGAATGTATATAGGGAAGGGTTTTCTTTGGGCAGGGGACAAAAGGGAAGCAAGAATTGGACAAAGGTGGAAACCTTTGAGCACAGGGTTACCTATAGGGCCTTTGCTGTAGATAACCACTCTAAGGAGAGAGAACCACGGCGTTGATTCAAGCATCTGACTGTGTCCTGTATCCAAATAACAAGTGGGCTTTTGTGCTGCTTTCTTTAAGGTTGTAGGGAGTGGCTATTACAATGAATACCTGAAGACTATCCTGGCCAAAAGAACACACAAAAGAAGGTACGGCCAAAACAATGCTCTTCCTCTTCCTCAGGAACTCTGCCTGGCTCTAATCCAGTGTTTCTCACTTGGGGAGTTGTGACCCTCTGGGGGTGAGTCACTAAATGCAATGGGGGGTTATGAGTACAGCTACATTTTAGTCATGGGTATATTTAGTAAAAGTCATGGACAAGTCATAGGCATTAAATAAAAACTCATGGCCCGTCACCTGTCCATGACTTATACTGTATACCCCTGATTAAATCTTTGGGGAGGAGGGTGGCCCGGGGGCACCATGGGTGCTTGGGGGGGTCAGCTCAGGTGGGGGTGCTGGGGAAGGGGAGGGGAGGAAGGGGAGGGTTGCCAGGCATCAAGTTTTCAACCAGAATGCCTGGTCGAAAAGGGACCCTGGCGGCTCTGTTCAGCACCGCTGACCAGGCTGTTAAAAGTCTGGTCAGTGGTGCAGTGTGGCTAAGGCAGGCTCCCTGCCTGCACTGGCTCCACACAGCTCCCAGAAGTGACCGGCATGTCTGGCTCCTAGGTGCAGGGGCAGCCAGGGAAGCTCCGTGCACTGCCCCCACCCTAAACACCACCTCTGCAGCTCCTGTTGGCTGGGAACACCCGGGAAAGGGTGTTGGGTTTTGTGCCTCCCTGCAAGTGGTGACATCCCTCAGCTCCCTCTGCGTGCTGCTTCCTCCCCAAGCACCGGCTCTGCAGCTCCCATTGGCCAGGAACCGTGGCCAATGGGAGCTCCAGGGGTGGTGCCTGAAGGCAGAGGCAGCATGCAGAGGCCCCTGGCTGTGACTCCCCCTAGAAGATGAGGGATGTCACCACTTCCAGGGAGTCCCCCGAGGTAAGCGCCACCCAGAGCCCTCACCCCCTCCCGTGCCCCAACCCCAGCCCTGAGCCCCCTACCCAAACTCCTGCTAGGGGGTGGGGTGGGCGGTGGCCTGAGATTGCCCCAGCAGCGGCTGGTGCGGCTAGCCCAGGGGCCACCCGAGCTGCTCAGGCAGCCCCCAGGCCAGCTGCATCAGCGGCTGCAGAAGTCACGGATTCCGTGACTTTCTGTGATTCCATGACCTCCATGACAAGCTCGCAGCCGTAGTTATGAGACATGGAAAACTTCATTACAGTCCAAAGCAAAGAAAATCTCTCTCTCCCTTCTCCACACACCCTTATCCTCCAATGTCAAGTATTCTGTCACTCTCTCAAAACACACACATTAGAGAAGTAAATGTAATCTATACTGGGTTTCATACATGACCATCATGCTGTAGTTCACACAGGAATTCAGGGCAGTCCTATGGCCCATCTCATACAAGGGTCAGACTAGACCAGGCCTGCACAACATGCGGCCCGCGGAGCCTCACTGTGCGGCCAGTGGGGGGATTCTAAATCCCCCGCACATGGCGCTCTGCGGGCAGTCCAGAGCCCTTTGAATCCTGGCCGCAGCAGGGAATCAAAGGGCTCTGGGCTGCCTGCAGTGGCAGGGAGCCCAGAGCCCTTTAAATCTCAGCCACGGCCAGGAGTCAGAGGGCTCTGGGCTGCCTGCAGCTGTGGGGAGCCCAGAGCCCTTTAAATCTCAGCCAGGGCCGGGAGTCAGAGGGCTCTGGGCTGCCAGCAGCCGTGGGGAGCCCAGAGCCCTTTAAATCCCAGCCGCGGCAGGGAATCAGAGGGCTCTGGGCTGCCCGCAGAGATTCCCAGCCGCCGCTGGGATTTAAAGGGCTCAGGGCTCCCCGCGGCTGCCGGCAGCCCAGAGCCCTTTGAATCCCAGCCCGTGGCCGCTGATTGCCCCCTCCCCGGACCCCTGCCCCAACTCCCCCCCAGGACCCCCACCCCCTATCTAAGCACCGCTGGTCCTTGTCCCCTGATTGCCCCCTCCTGGGACCCCTGCCCCTAACTGCCCCTTGGGATCCCAGCCCCTATCTAAGCCTCCCTTCTCCTTGTCCCCAACTGCCCCCCCCAACTTCCCCCCAGGACCCCACCCCCTATCTGTCCCCTGATAAACCTCTGGGACTCCCATGCCTATCCAATTGCTGCCTGTCCCCTGACTGCCCCTCTGAACCTCTGCCCCATCCAACCCCCCCTGCTCCCTGTCCCTTGACTGCCCCCCGGAATCCCCTACCCCTTCTCCAACCCCCAAACCACTTAACTGTGCCACTCAGACCAGCGTGTCTGGCTCCGTGCAGCTCCAGACAGTTGCTGCCATGCTCCCCCGTGGAGCCCACAGCCCCCTCCCCCCCCCCAGCACCTGCCTTCCAGATTTGAACACCTCAAAATTCAGGAGTGCTCAAGCTCGGTTTGGGCAGCTTTTACTTCATTTCTCCCAAATCAAATATACTGATCCACTGTAACTTGCTGTAGATAAAATTGAGCAAGAAATGCTTATTAGGACTGGAATTGCTATTTTCAATAGCCATTGCCTTTTTGTTTGTTTGAAAGGAAGACAGTGATATTGCATTGGCAAATTCCCCATAGAAAGAAAGAGTGGAACAAAAGAATAATAAAGGCACCTCAACTTTTCCTCATTTATGGAGGACAGTCTTATAATATGCATCCAGATATCCTCCAATCACACAAGCTGAAAATTGTTCCACTTTACTGCAGCTCTGTAACCATATGGGAACCAATCCTGTCTGTGTTTTGTGCACATCCAAAATTCCTGCTGAATGACCCACCCTGGGAGCGAGTTACCAGTGACCCAGGGCTGGGGCAGCAGGAGGTGGGGGGGGCACTGGTGGGGGGGAGCCCAGGGCTGGGGCAGCAGCAGGGTGGAGGGAGGGCACTGGTGGGGAGGAAAGGGGGAAGCCCAGCGCTGGGGTGGCAGGGGGTGTGTGTGGGTGGGGGGAGAGCCCAGGACTGGGGCAGCAGGAGGGTACAGGGGGGAGCCCAGGGCTGGGAAGGGGTGCAGCCAAATTTTTTTTTGCTTGGGGCAGCAAAAAACCTAGAGCCGGCCCTGCCGGGTTCCCCCAGCCGCCGGAGCCCCGGGCCCTTTAATTTGACCCTGAGGGCTCCCAGCCACTTCTTTAGCTGGGAGCCCCTGGTTGATTTAAAATAAAATATCACCTCCCCACCCCCAACCTTCCTTTTTGGCCCACAGCTGTTTTGGTGGGGCGGCGCTGGGGAAGGAGGGTTTGTTTCCGCAGGGCTGGGCGGCCCTAGGGTGGGGTGTTTCCGCGGGGCCGGGAGGTTTCGGCCCTCAGCTGTTTTCTTTGGAGGAATGTGGCCCTCGCCGCTTTACGAGTTGTGCAGGCCTGGACTAGACGATCCCACTGGTCCCTTCTGACTTTGGATTCCATTACTCTTGTTATCACTGATACTTCTTTACTCTTATACCAAATGTAAGGCAATTTTGACATCAAATGAGGGGTGACTGGTCCAGAAAGGTTGAGAAACACTGCTCTGAACAGTGCTATTTGCTGTTGTTTAGAAAGGAAGCTGTTCTTGAGTAGCTGAGCAGGAGGTAAGCTCAGGACCACACACATTGGCTGGGCTGTGCATGGGGAGCCTGGGGCTGGAGTGGCTGTGCATGCTACAAGTCAGGACTGAGGTGTATTGGCAGAATACTAACTTCATCAGAACTTCCACCCAAGAGGGCAGGCTGTTGGTGCTGATCGATAAGCGTTAAAAAACAAAGCAGTGCTTTTGTTCTGGGCCAGTGTTTCATACCTGACTCACCGCAATTCTTCCTTTTCCAGCTCCAGGAAAGTAAGTCTCCTTTCGAGGGCCCAGATGTATTTACGTTCTTACATCTACACACCCCAGGAAGGTACCGTAAGACAAGATCTTTTGATGCGCTCTTAGGCATATCAGGGTCTCTGGCACCAGACTTCCTCCCATATGAAGTAACTGTGTTTCTTCTCTCTCTCTCTCTCTCTCTCAAAGCATCTGTGCCCAGGCAGCTGCCATCCTAATATGCACAACTCCTCAATTTGCATGAACTGTCATCTTTGTGAGAGGAAATTTGGGGCATTGCAAGGAGAGTGCTAACTCCATTGGCATAATATCCTTGTGTCCCAGATTGCATGAAGGTTTCTGTGTCATTAGGCTTCTTCCCTCGTGCACTTGTTTAGCAGTTCAGTTGACTGTTGTTGCATCGACAGATGAGTGGATGGGTGGAATCTGGAATCTGGATGCACTGAGGAAGGCCTGGATGAAACTATAGTGGTGGGGATGCTTTTGGGTGGAAGGAGAGGGGTCAGACAGCTATGAACAGATGTAACAAAACTAGATGGATGGCGAGAGTGACTGTAGCAGGGTGGTCCCTTGCTCCTGCCTGGCAGGGCTGCTTTTACCACTGCAGCCCTGGAGAGGGCTGCAGCTCTAAAAGCTGTGCTGACTGGGGAAGCCGCTGCAGCTGGGCCACACCCCAATCCGGCCACAGCTGGCCTGTATAAAAAGGCTGGGAGCGAGGCGCTTAGAGTCTCTCTCTGCTTCTATAGAGAGAAGGGCCTGGCTGCTAGGGAGCTGAGCAGGGTACTAGGAGTGGAGCAGGGCTGGGGGAAGGCTAGAGGAGCTGGGGAGCTCCAGCCTGGAAAACCCCCAGGCTGTGGGCCTAGCTGAGGGCCTAAGACCAGTATTGGGGCTGCAGAGGTGCAGCCCAGCTACAGAGAGGGGCAGCAGGTCCAACCCAACCTTGCCTGTGATGAGTGGCTGATACACTGCAGTCTACCCCAGTGAATGGGGGCTAAGTGATGACTGGCAGTAGCCAAGACTGAGGCGAGGTGAGAATAGGAGATGGGGGGTTCCCCTGGGAGGGGGAGACCCAGACCTGTGGGGGTACTGCCAGGGGGGGCAGCACCCAGTTAAAGGGGCACCGGGGTCCTGGAGGGACACGGGGGCCAAGCTGTGGCAGATCACCAGCCTGCAGAGGGCGCTCTGGGCTGGAAATTGAGCTAATTCCCTGAGAGACTAGCAGCAGGCGCTGCAGCGGTGAGTCTGCACACACTTACACTGACTGACACTGTGAAGGAATTGAAGCCCAGATGGATGCCTTTTGTTAACTTGCCACCCTGCTGCTCATAAGCCCCAGGCTGGAATTGGTCTCCTGTCTCATATGTCCCCCTATCATTCTGGGTTTTCAGGGTTCCAGGTTCCTCTGAAGCTGGTTCTCTCTGTAACCACAGCCGTGATTGCTGTTTACCAGGTAAGCCTGTGGCAATGCCCCTTCTGGGCCCGTGGTTGGCCCTGACAGCCTGTGCTGTTGTTTCCCATGCCCTACTTACATTCTATGTGAGTGGGGAAACAAGACGGGCAGCCCCATCCAACTGCCAGGCTTCCCCACCCGTCCCACCCCTTCTGTGGATTGCCCTGGGCACTGCAAGGGTTCTTCCGGGAGCAAGCAGGATTAACCTCAGTGACAGACTGCATTGTCCCAATGGTCACTCCTGCCTGACGGAGCCTGCAGCACCCCTCTATACTCAATGCTGCTGTCACTGTGTCGTGGCAGGGTGATCAGCTTCAGCAAGGACCAGGCTCTGGTCACAGCCCTGCTTTCCATCTGCAGCAGGGCCAGATGTGGCAGCTGCCCACAGCTCTCTCTGTTGGTGTTCGTTTTGTGTGCTTCTGCCAGCGCAGTGGGTGAGAGACTGGAACTGAGGACTCCTGCCCTGGCAGCCTCAGGCCAGTCCCAGTTTGCATACCGGACTGGAGTTTTTAACCCCTTTCTTGCTGTCACCTTTCCATTGTGTCTGAGGCTCTGGCACCCACTTCCCCGTTGCTTCCTCCACTCCATGGCAGTGTCCAGGATGTGATCAACAGCTGCTCTGGGGTGGGAGTTTACCACAGTGGGGGTGGGCAGGTTGTTGGTGCACGTGCATGAGCACATTCCCTTGCACACTGTCTGTAGTGCTCACCAGGCTTTTGGCTCACAGGTGGCCTTGCTGCTGCTCGTCGTCTTCATTCCCAACATTCAGATAGTGAGGGCAGGGATGACGAAGGAAATCACCGTCCTTCTGGTTCAGTTTGGTGTTGTGCCCTCGGAGAACCCGGGAGGTGTCCCTGGAGACATGGAGCGGGAGCTAGACACAGTCAGATACTATCTCTGGTCACTGGAAGGTGAGTCTCTCCAAGTCTGTTGAGCTTGATGCTGAGGGTGCCCATGATCCCAGTCTCATTTCCCTGCCTAAATCCAAAGGCCTCTGTCTGGTACAGCATAGACGATGGCAAGGAAAGCTTGAAGGGGGTGTTCAGTCTATATGCCTCTCCTTCCTCCCTCCACTTTACACACTCCTCCGTCCTGGAGCTCTCTGCTGAGACTATCCAAGAAACAGGCCATTTGTCTCTGAAACTTACCCTCAGGATCAAGATGCACCAAAGAATTCCTGACCTCTTAACATTTAAGTATCAACTCTTCCCATTCAACTAGCACAAAGCTGCACAGACGAAAGCAAACTCCCAGCTCCCCAGAGTGAGAGGGCAGCAGCTGCTTGGGTTTGTTTTGTCTATCTCCTTTTAATAAGTAAAAATAACTAACTAAATGGAACTAAGGGCAGTAGTCAGTCACTGAGCCATCTGTCCCATGGTAATAGAGACACCTTTGTAGCAGGGTGGTGACCATCAGCTAGACTGGCTTGCAAAGCAGTATGTAATGTTTGAAACAGGAGTGTGAGCGCTGTGACTCTTGGATTCTGTCCCTGCTCCTGAGCGTGTTGCTAATCCCATTGTTTGTGGGTATACAGGGAGGTGGGGCGTGGTTGGTGCTGGGAGAGAAGTTACTGGATGTAAGAGATTAAAAGTTCAAAAGTCTGATCCAAAGAAGTCAATGGGAGTCTCTTCATTGACATCATTGGACTGTGGGTCTGCCTTGAGGCCGCAGTTTAGCAAGGTATCAAAGCACATGCCCAGAGAAGTATTCAAGGGGTCTTGCTACTCAAGTGTTTAAGTGAGGCATGTGCATAGGTACCTCGCTGAATTGGGGTTCAACAGCTGATCTCATGGGCCCCCCGTGGTAGTGTTGATGGGAGGGGTTTGATAGGAGAAACTTTTAGACTGGAGTGTAGTCATGGGAATTGGGATGATCTGAAATGCTGCACTGTCCTCTTGAGTCTTTCTGAGAGGTTGGTTTGAAATTTGGAGGGGACCTGGTCCTCTGGAAGGATGCCAGGAAAATTAATGTAACAGGACTCTGGTTTCCAGTCACTGGGAGGTGAGTGCCTAATGGTGTTTTGATGCCATTGAAAATTATTCTAATGGGCCCAGAGCATGGTTTTTTGCTATGATCTGTCTGAAGTCTCTCCTTCGTCTCCCCTCTGATTCATTTCCCCCCAACACACACACTCTTCCCCTGCTTTCTCTTAGCATTAGGTGCACAGGTATGCCATGTGGGCCGGCTCAGTGCAGGGGCTGTATGTCCATTTGTGGTAATGGGCGTCAATCACAGGGAAACTCTAGAAACTGGAATACTGGGCTGCTGGGAAAGGAGTCTTGGACAGTGAAGAGGATGGCCCAAAGGTTAGGGGAGTAGCCTGGTACTTGAGAGACCCCAGTTCAGTTCTCTCCTCTGCCACACGCTCCCCTATGTGACTTTGGTCAAGTCGCTTAGTCTCTCTTTGCCCCCATTTTCCCATCAGTTAAATGGGGATAACAGCTCTGCCTTGCCTCGCAGTGGGTTTTGGATGCTAAAGAGTGTGAGATATGGTGGTGATGGCAAGCCAGAGATGGCCCTGTTTGAAATAGTTTGTGTGCTTCTTACTCCAAGCAGGAGATGTCAGCTCTTTTCCTGACTCTTTCCAGGTCTGGAATTTCTAGGCCTGGTCGCTAAAATCCCCGCCAGGCTGCAAAGCAAAGTTCTAAAATGTGGATACTGCTGCAAAAGCAGAGGGATGGAGATATGAAAAGAAAACCCTGGTCTCGTGCCAGCAAACAAAGAATGCTGTGAATGCCAAGCAGGGAAGGGGGACAAGAGGAGAAATGTATCCACAGTCAGCAATTCCATGCTACAGATGCTATTGTTCAGGGGGACTTTGATATGTGTTGGAATTGAGCAGATGGCTTCTAGAGTGCAGAACTACAAAGCCCTGGTGTGGAGGGGTGGGGGACTGGCTAATTCAAAGCTCCCAACAGGAGGACAGGCAGATGAGCTTTTGGCTCTGTTGCCTCTGGCTAGCATGGTGCCCCCCACCCCCCCCCGTTCAGTCAGCTTCTCCTTTATGCACTTAAAACAATGGCAGCACTTCTTTGCAAACAGTGACACATTAAAAATCCTGTTTGCGATTGTCTTCCTGACATCTCTCTCCCCATCCCAACCCTCCCCCTTTCAAAGATATTTTTACAGCCTGTCATTCCTTTCACACTTCTGCTGGCTGATTTCTACTGTGACATTTTGAAAGCGTCTATCCGTTTTTGTAGACTTGCTAAGTGCTTAGGGAGGGAGTGGGGGTGGGAAGAGAGTGGCTGACTGGTAATGACTATGGAGCCTGTCTCTGGGTGAGTGGTCCTTTAAAGGAAGATAGGTCCTGCCCCACCTGTAACATTTAGTGGAGAAAAGAAGTGAAGTCACATGCTGAGTAGGTCACATAGCTAACTCAGACCAGGGGGTGGGAGGCAGAGACCCAGAGGGAGAATCCAGGTAGCGAGCCCTGGGAGTCACTCACTGCTTGATTTGAAGGGTGAAAAAGACTTGGAGTAGCTGGGCACAGCCTTGAGACTGGGGTGTCTCAAGGTGTCTCTTTTGTGTTTGTTTTGGACTTGGATAGCCCAGGAAGGATGGACTCTTGTCTTTAATGACCTAGCTGGAGGCTTTCACTGCAGCCACCAAACCAGGCTGGAAGGTGAAGATGTCTAACCAGGCAGTGGCTAGCTCAAAGCCAGACTTCGTATTATGGCTGCGGAGTTCTAACCCTAGGGTGATGGTGTGTGTCTGTGTGGGTCTGTAGTTATCGGCTGTAATTCCTATCGGGTGGGAGTTCTGTTCCATGATATAAGCTAGTCTGGCCTGGTTCTTTGCACCCCACCCAATCACTGAGGAGTTGATCATGTGGGAGGCTGCTGAATGTATCCATGTGATGCACCCGTGAGATAGTGAAATATTCTCCCCATTTTACATGTAGGGAAACTGAGGCACAGAGGTTCTGGAAAGTCACACAGGCAGAGCCAGGAGCTGAACTTGAGTCCCAGTCCAGTGCCTTAACCACCAGGTGGTTTCTCCAGGTGACAAGCAACCACATCACACCATCCCATTCCCCTCTTCCAGTTTTAGCAAAGTGGCCAAGGATTGAATGGGCTGTGGATGCTAGCGGAGATCCCTCTGGAGCAGGATGGAAGTGTGCTAACGGGACAGTGCTGGGAAGCGTGATGCTGCCCTTGCATATGTTGCAGTGACTGCATAAACAGAGCCAGAAGTCATCCAGTTCTGTCCCTCTGGCACCTTTCATCAGTGCTAGAGATGCAGCAATGAAAATGCCACAATAAACTTGTAAATCAGTGTCAGGGAGATGTGTGAGGGAAGGTCCATTGAATGGTGGGCAGTGGCTGGGTGCAGTTCTGGATCTAGCACAATCAATTGTATTGCTCTGGTTCAAATGACAGCTGTCCCTGTCTGCTCTCTTACAGTGTGCTATGTCTGTTCCCTTGTGCTCTCCTGCCTGCTCACCTTCTCCATGCTGATGAGATCCCTGGTGATGCACAGGTGAGAGCCTGTTTCTGACTCTCTGTTCCCAAGCCTCGCCACGGTGGACCAGAGAGAGCTTTCCAAGTCTCCCCCACCCTATCCCGTCTGACCTCTCCCTGGGTAGTGGAACGTGGGGAGACTGGGCCTGTGGGTGGAGTGATGGACTCCCACATACTCTCCTTCATACTAGCTTTGTTGCCTACCCATCTGCTCTGAACTCCTTCAGGGGTTGGGATAACCCTGGTCATGGAACCAAAATGCTGCCCCTACACACACCTTTCCCATGCTGCGTTTGGATGCATAAAAGGTCTATCTGGCCTCTCTTTCCACAGGGCCAATCTGAAGGCTCTGTACCGAGGGGATGTCCTAGATGTCTTCTACCGTGCCCGGATGCTCTGCCCTTCCCAACAGGCTCTGGTCTGTTGGATGAGCTTTGCCAGCTTCCAGACTGCATTTGCCTGCTTGGGTAACTCCTCCTCAAAGAGGAACAAAACACTCTGTTGGTCCTTAGGCCTAAGAGATGGTGTCATGGGCTGGGGCTTTGGAGGGAAGAGTTGAATTGTCACAGGCTCTAGGTAAATGCTCAGGCGTAATTGAGATATGTGAGGTCAACTCCTCAGCTGGTATCAATTGGCAGAGCTCCACTCACACTCAATGGAACTTCCAGGATTGACACCAACTGCAGCACTCAGGAAGCACCACACCAGGATATGGAAATGGAAATAGTTTGGTTTGTCAGTAAAAGTGGAACCTTCCGCGGAAGATGGATCCTTGGTTTAAAATTCCCCCAAATCTTGTTTAGTAGGCCTGGATACCTCTCTGATGGAAAATCTTTTGAGCAGCCCTGGTTAATAGATGTCATGAGCATGTTCCGGACATAAGTAGGGTATGTTTTTATAGATGGCATTAAGCCTATTGGAAGAAGCTACACATAGTTAGGAGCAAGCTATTGACCCCTTGGAAAATCCAACAGATTTAGTAACCCTGTACTAAACCCCTATTAACCTTTGATAAATGGAACAGGAACAAAGGTTGACCATAATGGGCAGGCACTAATTGACCTTTTTGGCTATTTCAGCAGTGAGACCTTCCCACTACCCAAAAGTAGCCTTCTGAGTCATAGAATATCAGGGTTGAAAGGTACCTCAGGAGGTCATCTAGTCCAACCTCCTGCTCAAAGCAGGCCCAATCCCCAACTATTTTTTTTGTGTGCCCTGGATCCCTACATGGCCCTCCTCAAGGACTGAACTCACGGTTTAGCAGGCCAATGCTCAAACCACTGAGCTATTCCTCCCCCTAAGATGGACTGGCTTACACATGTGGGAGGGGAAGCGTGCCCATTCTCTGCTGCATCTGACTGACAGATAAGTGGTGGGCTTCAGTCTGCAGGGCTGTCAAGCTGCACTTTCCCTAGTAGTGAAGTGGCAGGCCTGTAACTCTCATGATCCGGGGGGGCTGGGGCAGATTGCCTTAGGGATCCTGAAAGAACATACATGAGTCACACATTCTGATGCTGGGAATGTAATGCTTTTCTGAACTCCTAGTTTTAAAGTCCTTATACTGGTGAGCTGAATGAATTAGCAGTGTGGTGTACGGTCTCCAGCTGCACATCTCTTAGATCAGGTTAAATGAATCGTTGCTCCTGTGGACCCTACTGGTCTTGGTGTGATTGTTAGTAGAAATCACAGTTCCAGACTCCAGAGCTGGCTCTTCTCAGTGTGACTAATGAGCCACATGGTAAGAAAATGCTGATTCCCCCAATTAAATCCATTAATGAATTGTGTGTGAGTGTGAAATGACAGACTAGACCTAGTAAGTTAACATATAGGTGGGAGGAGAAGTAACAAGTTGTCAATGGAATTAGGTTGAGGTTGCTGGGTTTGTTTTTTTTTGTTTTGTTTTTTTTTAAAGCAGCGTAAAGGAGTTAGGTGTATGAGGTGAGACTTACAAAAGCATGTAGGTGATTTTAGGGGCCAATTCCCATTGATTTTCGATTATTAGATTTAATAGCAACAGAGTGCCTAACTCACTTAGGCTCCTTGGAAATAACCCCAGTCTAGATGTGTAGTGTGTAAAGCCAGGCAAACTCCAGGTATCTCCCAGAGCAGAGGTGCAACCACACAAGGAAAAGGTGCAGCTCTGAGGAACATTAATGAGAGAGTAAATAGAGTTAGAGGAAATATGTCTGACTTAATACCATCAGTGGCTGTGTGCCCACTTACTAGAGACTGATAGTGATTCCTCCACCCTTCTCCTGGCAATTTTTTTACCCCTGATGCTCTGTCTCTCAAAGGTCTCCTCACCCAGCAAGTGATTTTCTTTGTCTGCACCGTGGGCTTCACCTTCCTAGTGGTCATTCCACTCCAGTCAGGCACAAATATGCATCTGTTTAAAATCCTGGAGAACATGTGGTAAGTGCTCTTTAGACCCAGCAGGCGGCACTGGGGAGCTCTGGGCTAAGGAGATGGGGAATGGGATACTCAGTCAAGTCACAAAATGACCTCTGGTGGGCAAGTGATAAAGACAAAGTAACCAGCTGCCCTTGAAGAAACAAACTTCACAGTCCAGCTGCATCATGTCAGGATGTTCCATCCACACATCATTGAGATTCTGCATCCTGATGCAATGCCATGGGGGGCAGGTATATTTGGGGCTCTTCAGTTGCCCTTCTGCACAACAGGACCAGCTCTGGCGCAGCTGGGGTTGTCCCATGGATTTGAGACAGGTGGTAACCCTAGAACTGCATCTTCCAGCTGCAGACATGGGCCCCAGGCTAAAGGAAAGATTATTCCACCATCCTGATTATTACCTTGCGTAGCTCCCTCCTTGTGCAGGAGGCATTGAGCACCCATGAGATTGACTTGTCCAGTGCCCAGCGCTTCTGAAAATCAGGCCCTTGCTGCCTGCTGAAGGAGTGGGCTACAATTCTCATGAAGCCATGACCGACTGTGTGTTTTGGGGACCTCATGCAGAGGCTGTTGAGAGACTGGCTTGGCCTGGGAAGTAGGACTCCAGATCTGAAGCTTCCCAAAGTCTGTTTTTCAGGGCTGCTCTGATCCTGAGGCTTGGTTTGGGCCTAACACTGGCTGCATTGACCCTGATATTTATGGATGCTTTTAATGGCCTGGTGGTCTGAGTTCTCTTCCTTCTCCTCCCCACCCCCATTCTCTGCCAAATCAGGGCCATCATGTCAAACCATCAAAATATGGTTTGGGGTTCCCCCAGCTCTAATCACTGATTCACCCTCCAGCGGCAGGTGCTATGGAATAATACTGGGCAGACAAGTCAGCACGGGCCAGACTGTACTGTGAAGCTCTGAGCATCAGGGCTGCCCTGCTCCCAGGAGCTCCTAAGGGGTAGCAGCATGGTTGCCCTCCCTAGGGCAGGCCAATCCCACTGTGAGGGAGCTGTAATTCATTCACCCTTGTTCCCCAGAGGACTCTGGCAAGTGGCAATTTCTGTGCTCTCATAATCGTAGGACTGCAAATTGTCTAGCCCCTGAGCACATGTGCTGGGCTCCTTCAACCTCTCCTGCCCCCCATTTGGCTCCTCCAGGCCATGCCATAACCTGGCTCAAACATTCAGATCATCTGCTCTATGAACAACTGACAGGCAAACCCACTGACTGGAATCTTCCCCTTCCTTGTCTTCTCCCTTGCCCAGGCCCTTCTGGCTGACGCTGGTGCTTGCTGTGGTCGTGCAGAACTTGCTTGCTCATTTCCACTTCCTAGAGAAACACCACCTGCAGAAGGAGCTGACCAACAGGTGAAAGGGTGCTGAGAAGCTAAACATGCACACTGCTTTGTCTCTGGTCTCAGGGACTGTAGGACACCTAGTCTGGGTTTGGTGCATGTGGCTTTGAACAAACCTGTATGCCGAGTGACACAGGGCTGAACTGTACAAAATGCCAGAGCTGCATCTGAACTTCCAGTTTCCCCCAAGCCTGCCTCACCTTGTGTTCACCACAAGGCTTGAGAGCTCTCCTGGTCTCATAGTGAGCCCATGTGGGTCATGAGGCAGTGCCGTCCATCCAAGGACCCCCACATCTCCAGCACTGGTGAAGTTTCCCAACACCCTGTCAGAGGGGATGGTAACTGCTGAGGTGGAGCCAGTGGATGGACCTCAAACCAAGTCTCAGGGTGCCTAGGCCTGTGTGATCACCACTCCGAAGTCTCGCCTTTCCAGTAAAGAACAAATGGGGATTTCATCTATTCCTGAGATACTAGGGCGAGAAGGGACCATTGATTGTCTGGTCAGGTCCCCTGCAGAACACAGGCCAGAGAACTCATGCAGTGAGCCCAGGACATTACCCAAGCACAGTGGCCAACAACCTTTCCCTCCCTGAAACCAGGTCTAACTTCCCAGCATGCCTGTGAGCTCTTGCTAGCCTCCTAAAAGCTGCTGTGTTTCTTCGTGGTCACTGACAGGAGAGTCTATAAAGTCCTCTGAGATGCTTGGAGGACCAAAGGGGCTGCAGAAACTCTACTGCCAGTCTCCTTCATCTTCCCCAAGCAGCCTGGCAGTGTGGAAACCTTGGGGAGGGATAGCTGGCTGTGCACCGCACTAACACTGGGCATCACTACTGCAGCGAGTGGCTCTTTATCAGGGTGGAGTGGGCTTCTTGGCCTCCTGGCCCTATTGTTTCCTCTCTCTCTCATTGCCCCAGGCGAGCTCTCTGCATCATGACCTACCTGCTCTTCCCCATCAATGTCCTGGTGGGGGTCATGGCCGGGGTCTGGAGAATGGTCATTTCTGCACTTTACAACGCTGTCCATTTCTGCCAGCTGGACATCAGCCTGCTGAATCGGGGCGTCGAGGCTTTCGATCCAGGTAAAGGACATGATAGCCTCCTCCTGGAGCCAACATACACTGTGTCCTGGCATTTACCCATGGTGGGCATTCCTCCTCTGGGCCCAATGTTGTAAAGCCAATGGGGTTCTCCTGGAAAATATGGCTCTGGCAGGATCTGGGTCATCGACGAGGAATGTCTGTCTGAGGCTAACCTAAGGATCCTGTGCATCACATCTGATGCAAGGATCTAACTCCTGGACTGTCCCTGGGAACCTGGGAATGGAGTAACCTAGCTAGCCATCCTGCCACATTTAAATGAGAAACAGGGCCTGGTCAGCTTGACATTGCCTGCCTGGGGTTCTGTAGGGGTGAATCTGGCTTCCAAAACAGCACTGCATGATTATCTGCTATTGAAAACCTGTTTCCTTTAAATGTTGTAGGTTTCCCTGTTCCCCCACCCCCAGCTATTTCTAGTGAAACTTGACTTTTCTTGACACCAAAGCTGCTGGGGCCTAGGGCGTGAAGCCCACAGCCCAGGTTCTAATCTCAGATTGCACTGGTGTGAATCTGGAGTGACTCCAGAACTGCTCTGGATTTACAGAGCAGTAGCTCAAATTGAGATTTCCCCACCCCCTGCAGTCCATTCCTCTGTGGAGGAGGAGAAAACCCAGAATTCTGCTCTCCTCCGTGTGTGTATGTGTGCATCCACCTGCATGAGTGTGCACATGCTCTGGACTCTGCTACACACTCTGATACATGGCCTATGTTCCCCTCCAGGTTACCGCACTTACTGTCATTACTTGAAAATTGAGGTCAGCCAATCACATCCTGTGATGAAAGCCTTTTGCTTCTTGCTTCTCCAATTACCTGGCCCAGAGGGGCAGACAGGACTCAAACCCACTGATGTGGAAGAAGGTGAGATCTTGCTTCCTCCCCGCTTCCCAGCTTTGAGTGCTAAAGAACTGCTAGCCAAGAGAAGCAGCATTTTCTGGTGGCAGGGGGAGCGTCTGTGGACAGGCTCCCATGCTGGGTGCTGATAGTGCAAGAAGCTCATGTTGAAAATGTCTGGTCTTATTTGCAGGCTGCGTCCACATGTTGGTTGCCCTTCTAAGGGAGGGCTAGGGAGTGGTTTCACCCTTCCGCCAAAGGAGGTGGAGGTACCATGAACAAAGAAGGGTGTAGAATTCAATCTAGTCAAGGGCAGTGTCAGTAGAAAGTCCCAAGGGCTCCCCCTGCATAATGCTGCACTGAGGAGAAAGCATGTCCTCTTCCTCTCCCCAGTGCGACGTGGCTGTCTGGCAGCCTGGCAATATGGGGTATCATACCAACGGCTGTACCAGGTCAGACCAAAGGTCCATCTAGCCCAGTATCCTGTCTACCGACAGTGGCCAATGCCAGGTGCCCCAGAGGGAGTGAACTAACAGGCAATGATCAAGTGATCACTCTCCTGCCATCCATCTCCACCCTCTGACAAACAGGCTAGGGCTAGGCTCCTTCCTGGCTCTGCACTACCAGGCTGTGGGTTCCTCTCCTCCTCCCATCTTTCTGCAGGGGCACGTGCAGGGCAGGAAGAATAATCCCCCTTCACCCGGAGACATGGTGGGCACCCCCTGTAGGCAGACAGGAGGAGGGAGTGATGCTGAGGTTTCCTCCTTTGCAGGGATCCAGCTGATGCAGCCTGTGAAGGGGCTGCTGAAGGCATCCAAGTCCAAGCAGACGAGAGCCCGGTGGGGTCTGGCCTACACCCTCCTCAACAACCCATCACTCTTGGCCTGCCGAAAGACTGTGCTTTCTGACCCCACAGCCAATGGGACCCAGTCTTGCCCTGCCAAGTCCTGACCTCCACCGAGGAGCCCTCCCCTTTCTCTGGGAAGTGTTCCAGCTCTGCTCACTGCCTCCTCTCTCCTTCTCATGTGTCCCACCACCCCACAGCAGCAACCTTGGCTCTGCGGAGCCCTAGAGCAAGGCTGCACCCCATTGCCTGCCTGCCTGCCTTTGAGACCAGGGCTGTTTCCTTAGGGCAGCATGGAGCTAAGGGAGATGGTCTGCCTGGTAACCTTGCCCAGAGACTGAGCTTTAAAGCCACCCAAAGCCAAGTCTTTGCTCCTCATGCTACACCTGGGAAACCTGAAGCAACTCAAAGGTCCCCCTTAGGAACCTTTCCGATTCAATACCTGGTGGGCTCGCAAGTGAAATGAGTTTGATGATCTCAGAATTTTTATCCCAATTGACCTTCCACCATGCAGTTTGGCACCTTTGAGTCCCTGCTGAGAGGAGGTAGGGGCTTGAATGGGAGAGAGAAGGGGAGCTACAGAATTGGGGGGTGTTAGCCAAACTGAGAGGAAAGAGCTGGATCTGCCCCTAGCCAGTATGATCTACCCTGCATTTCAGAAGGCACCACCATCATCCTCCCCACCAGCCCCTCAAGATCCTGCATTGGAGTCTCACCTGGATCCCCTTAGACACACCAGGTAGTGGCAGGTTTTTTCAGATTGCCTTTGTGCCTTTTTCATGTAGAGGCAGCCATTCCATAGAAAAGCCCAGCACTAAGGAGATTCTGATGAAGCATTTATGAAGGAATATGGCTTCATACCTTTAAAGAAAAATAATCCCTTTTAAAATATATTTTTCACATCTTTTCTATGGTTTTTAGTCCTCATTGCTGACAGGTCGGGTCTGATAAATAGACTGCAGGTTCTGTAGCTTTGTAAAATTGGAAATGTGCCCTCGATGCTTTCACAACAAAATGGCAGAGTGATCTCTCTGTTTTGTGTGGCTCCTCTATACTGCGTGTCCCTCTGGCTTCTCATACTCTGCTCATGTCCTTGCCTCCACTTTTCTGGCAAACTGGAGGCATGTGTCTTCCTGCACCCGCCCCCCCCCCGCCCTATTTTTTTTTTAAACAAATGATTCCTTGAACTCTGTTCTTATTCTATGAGAGGAGAGCAGGTCAGATTGGGAGTGAGCTGAGCTAGTATTTGTAGAGTACGGTGAGTTTAAACCCCCTTGGCAGGGTGAGGTGGGAATAATAAACAGTGTGCCTCTTTCCTACTGCTTGGAGAATACCTGTTCTGTTTTTGGTCTCCCGTGAAAGCCAGGGTGAGCACAAGGGTGATGGAGGTAATGGAGGGGGGAAGGGCAGAGAGGAGTGGGAAGACTGATGTATCAGGGCACTTGTATATGACCATCTCTTGCCATGGTTAGTGTGGCCATTTGGTGCGTGGCAGGGGGCATTGTTACACTCTACTGCACCCCACATCAGCAATCCCAAGCCACGACGACAGCAAAAGCAAGACACAAGCAGGTTTCCATGATTTAGTTTAGACAGGACTTAACCATTGTCCCTTAAGCCATGAAAAGCACAAGGCTTCACAGTAAGGCTGGCTGCAAATGTTCCTTCCAGTGTTTTTCAGTAGGTTTTCAATTGTGGGTGTGGGTGTGCACGTGCGTGACAGAGAGAGAGAGAAGCAGCTGCTTGCTTTGGGAAACTTTTCTTTAAAGAAAACAACCATGAAAACTGAAATGATTTTGCTTCTGAAATGCTGCCTCAAAGGAGCTGTAGTTTGGGTTCCTCATTCTTCTCTATAGACTAGGCTCCCCAGAGAGACTTCATCTCCCATGATGCCCTGCAACCACGGTTACCTCAGTATGACTCCCATGGAGCATGACAGTGACATTTCAGAAGAATTTTTTTTTACTGAAACCCCCAAATTTTCCATGGGGGGGAGGCGGGATATCGTTCTAACAGGCTCTACTTAGAGTGTCAGAGCGTCTCAGAACAGACCATGATGTTTGACCTCTTGTATAGCAGTGGCTGCAAATAATGATTCCTGCATCCAGCCCATAACTGCTATTTGAGCTAGAGCAGGGGTCGGCAACCTGCGGCTCCCGGCTCGCCAGGGTAAGCACCCTGGCGGGCCGGCCCGGTTTGTTTATCTGCCGCGTCGGCAAGTTCGGCCGATCGCGGCTCCCACTGGCCGCGGTTCGCGGTCCCAGGCCAATGCGGGAGGCAGGAAGCTGCGGCCAGAACATCCCTCGGCTCGCGCCGCTTCCTGCCTCCCGCATTGGCCTGGGACCGCGAACCGCGGCCAGTGGGAGCCGCGATCGGCCGAACTTGCCGACGCGGCAGATAAACAAACCGGGCCGGCTCGCCAGGGTGCGGAACCAGGCGAGCCAGGAGCCGCAGGTTGCCGACCCCTGAGCTAGAGCATGTCTTCCTTTAAAAGACATCCAGTCCTGGCTGAAAGACTGCAAGGGAAAGAGACCCCACTGTAACCCTGGGTAAGTTGTTCCAGTGGAGAATTACCCCTTTAAGAATTTGCCCGTTTTATTTTTAGTCTAAATTTGTCTGGCTTCCAGCCATCACATCTCATTAGAGCTGTCTGTTAAAAAGCCAGCTATCTCTTTAGTTTGGGGACCCAGCAAAGGTCGTTGGAGGCCTACAAAGTAGAACAGCATTTTAAGGCATCCCTGCGTAACATGGTCCATGCTGCAGTGTAGACAGGATCCTGAATCCCACCAAACCTTTTAATTACCAATGGATCTAGCTTTGGGGGGGGGGGGGGCGCTGAAGGCTCCAAAATCCCTTTTCCACAATGGGCAGGTGTTTTCTGGTGCTGCTGTTGGCCCTTCCACCCATCTAGCCAGTGTACATTGCCATGAGGTGGAGACATAAGGGGGTGTTTGAAGTTTGCTCACCTGAGCCATTGGTGCTGGCAGGCAGCCTCTAGTGTGGCTCCTTAAGATGGATTTGGGTTCTCTCCCTGAACTGTTCACCCCACTGCAACTCAGAAGCTGGGGGTAGGGGTGTGTGCGCTGAATATGGTACATGGAAAGTACCACGAGAGGCAGCAAGATAGTGGTTAGAGTCAGGATACCAGAATTCTATTCCTAGTTCTGCCACTGACTTGCTCTGTGATCTTGGATGAGTCACTTTGCTGTGCTTCAGTTTCCCCATCTGTAAGATACAAACAGATATTCACCCTCCTTTTGTAAAAGGCTTTGAGTTCCTCGGGTGGAAAGTGCCTGAGAAATGGAGAGTACATTATATAACTTTTCATGCAGTGACTGTAGTGACAGTGCTATCTTCTACACTGCAATGTAGTCTGCATGGGAATTATTTGCTTTGCCTGGTTAGTGGATAGTTGTTAATGGGTGTGATGGGATCCCCAGGGTACAACCTGGAACTGGGGTACTGCTGTGCCCTCTTAGTTCTCCAGCCTGGGTTGTCTTTTGAAAGGCTTTGCTAGTGACAAGCAGCAACCCCCTCCAGGAGCTGTTATCACTCAGCCACCAGCATGAAGAGACACACCCAGCTATGTTCAGGGCCGGCACCAGACAAGAAAGTATGTGCCTGGGGCGGCACGTTGTAAGGGGCGGCATTCCGATCAATCTTGGGGTGGCACATTTAGGCTGCCCTGCCGTGGTGGTGGTTTTTTTTTTTGCTTTGGCAGCCCGATCCGGAGCCCGTGGCCGGTTCCCCGCGCTCCACCAGTCCCAGCCCAGCCCTGCAGGGGCACAGACCCCGGCCTGGGCGGGCAGGAACTAGTGATCCCCGCCGCTCACCGTGCCGCTGGGCTCCCCGGGACGCGCCACTCCCTGCCGCCTGCACCGGCCTCTGCCTCCCGTGCCACTCTGAGCCTGGCCCGGCAGAGCTGCCTTTAAAGAAGCGGCTGAGCCAGCACCTCCTGCACCCCCCAGGGGCACCCCAAGGCCAGAGGGGGGAGCTCCTCTCGCCTGGTCCGCAGCTCCGGAGCCCCCGGATGGCTCCCCACGCTCCGCCAGTCCCAGCCCAGCCCTGAAGGGGCACGGACCTCGGCCCAGGCAGGCAGGAACTAGCGATTCCCCGCTGCTCACTGTGCCGCCGGGCTCCCCAGGTTGTGCCACTTGCCTCCGCCTCCAGCGCCACTCTGAGCCAGGCCCAGCCGGGCCGCCTTTAAAGGAGTGACTGAGCCATCACCTTCTGCAGCCCCCAAGGGCACCCCAAGGCCAGAGGGGGGAGCCCCTCTCGTCCGGCTGCGAGCGAGCTGCAGCACCTGGCTGCCCATGGGTAGAGGGAGCGGGTGGGTGCCGCCCTTCACCCCCCTTCGAGGCACCTTGACCGCCCTCCATGCCCTGCGGCTGCCTTTTTTTTTTTTTTTTTTTTTTTGCTTGGGGCGGCAAAAATGCTAGAGCCGGCCCTGGCTATGTTGCATGAATGCTCTCCAAGCCACTCATGAACTATACAACGGGAAACACCAACAAATCCACCTGAGCCCCCAGCCTTGCACCCCTCTTGAACAATGCAAGCTTATTAATTAGTTTGCCACTTCGTCAAAGGATAGTGGACCTGCACCAGCCTTTGTAATCTGAGCAGATTCCTCAAGCACTTTAGACAAACTCACTGGTAAGGATAAAACATTAAAATAAGTTTATTAACTACAGAAAGATATATTTTAAGTGATTATAAGTGATAGGCATAAAGGTCAGGGATAGTTACCTAAGAAAATAAAAAGTAAATGCGCATTCTGAATCTTAAACTTTCAGACTAAGCAAGATTTGAATCAAACAGCTTTTCTTACCCCACTGGATGTTGCAGTTAGGTTACAGCTCATAATATACAGGCTGAATTTGGTCCCAGGCTGAGAAGGAATCTCCTCAGTTCAAAGTCTTTGTCTTCCTAGCATTCTTGTTGCTTTCTCCATAGGTGGGGGAGGAAAGAGGTGATCTCCTGGTGCCACTGTCCCTTATTTTATACTATTAATTCATGTCCCAGGGAAGATATTGGCCCAGGCATGTCCTGGTGGGTCTTGCTGAGTCATGGAGTTGAGCAATCCTCATTGGATGGTGCTTGCACAACTGTCTCTTACGGAACTGTAAATCTCTTGTTTACAATTCCCCTGCTGGTCAATGGCTCATGATGGTCGCTTAACGCCCACCTGGGTGTGGGTCACCTCTTTTATTGCCACTGGAGAGCTGGCTGTGGGCATCTCCTGGATTCTCAAAATCTTTCAGTAATGAACATATAACAAAATCTCATAACCTCCTCCACACTAATAATATACATATGAGTTTCATCAGATTGTCGCCTTTCATGTGGTATCTTACTTGGCATGCTTTGTATGAAATATCACTGTAACAGGATCCGTAGGGTGCAGCCTGGGGCTGTGCCCCCCTTAACTCTCTTCAGCCTGGGCTGCCTCTCACAATGCCTTGCTAGTGACAAGCAGCAAACCCCTCCAGGTGCTGTGATCACTCAGCACAACCGCATGTGGAGCCCCCACACCCAGCTAGATTGCATGAATGCTCCCAGAGCCACTCATGAGTCACAGAGAGCAAGGTACCAGACAAATCCCCCCCAGGTCCAAGCACTGTACCTCAGGAATATACCATCTTGCACTGCTCAAGAAGAGCAGTGCAAATTTATTAATTAGTTCACCACTTCATCAATAGAAAGTGGACATACACCAGCCTTTGCAAACCTGAGCAGTTGTGCCACATACTTCGTGCAAACTCACTGGTAAATATAAACAGTAAAATAAATGTATTGACTACAAAAGATAGATTTTAAGTGATTATAAGTGATAGGCAAAAAATCAGAGTTAGTTACCAAAATAAAATAAAATATAAGCATGTCGTCTAAACTCTCAACCATATTATACTGGGCAACATCTATTTTAAGCAGTTCTTCTTCGAGTGATTGCTCCTATGCATTCCAGTTAGGTGTGCGCGCCGTGCGTGCACGGCTCTTCGGAAGATTTTTACCCTAGCAACTCCGGCGGGCCGGCTGGGCGCCCCCCTGGAGTGGCGCCGCTATAGCGCAGGATATATACCCCAGCCGGCCCGTCCGCTCCTCAGTTCCTTCTTTCCGCCCGTGACGGCCGTTGGAACAGTGGAGCACAGCTCAGCTGACCTCCACTTCCCTAGCTACTCGTAGTTTTCTCTCGTTCTGTTTATAGTTGTAGTTAACTCTGTTTGTTTGTAGAATAGTATAGTGTATTTATTTTACAGGGGTTGGGGTTTATCCCCTTCCCCTCACCCGGGGGCGGGTCCGATGCCCGGTCCACAGGGTTTTCTAATGCTCGGCCGGCCACAAGCCGTTGCCGACAAGAGATCTTCTCCTAAGTGCCTCGAGGGGTCTTACCTCACAGATAAGTGCCACATTTGTGAGGCCCTTAATCCGTGAACAAAGGGGAGCGGGGCTTTCGTTTTAAACAGCTCCTGAGGGAGGCAGCTCTTGCTCCTCCGCTCTCGGCGCCGAGCGCTAGTTAGTTTTCACGGCGCGCTCCCTCGGCACCGGACCGCCGGTGCCGCCAAGGCCTCCTGGCACCACCGTCGCTGACTCCGACGTACCCTCGGCATGGACCCCTCTCCTGGAGGATGAAGAGTTACTCCGGCCAGGCAAGAGCCGTCGAGTCCGGTGCTGGAAAGCTCCCCGGTACGCACCGTGGTCGAGCTCGCCCGGAAGCTGCGTCCGAGCCGCCTGCTCCGCAGCCGAGCGCTATGCTCAGTCGGATCGCCCGGCACCGATGTCTGCCGCGGCACCGACAATATCCGCACCTTTCACTCCGGCCAGGCAAGAGCCGTCGAGTCCGGTGCTGGAAAGCTCCCCGGTACGGACCGTGGTCGAGCTCGCTCTGAAGCTGCGTCCGAGCCGCCTGCTCCGCAGCCGAGCGCTATGCTCCGTCGGATCTCCCGGCACTGATGTCTGCCGTGGCACCGACAATATCCGCACCTTTCACTCCGGCCAGGCAAGAGCCGTCGAGTCCGGTGCTGGAAAGCTCCCCAGTATGGACCGTGGTCGAGCTCGCTATGAAGCTGCGTCCGAGCCGCCTGCTCCGCAGCCGAGCGCTATGCTCCGTCGGATCGCCCGGCACCGATGTCGGCCGCGGCACCGACAATATCCGCACCGTTAACTCCGGCCAGGCAAGAGCCGTCGAGTCAGGTGCCGGAAAGCTCCCCGGTACACACCGTGGTCGAGCTCGCCCGGAAGCTGCGCCTGAGCCGCCTGCTCCGCAGTCGAGCGCGATGTTCAGCCGGATCGCCCGGCACCGATGTCTGCCGCGGCACCGACAGTATCCACACCGTTAGCTCCGGCCAGGCAAGAGCCGTCGAGTCCGGTGCTGGTAAGCTCCCCGGTACGGACCGTAGTCGAGCTCGCTATGAAGCTGCATCCGGGGTGCCAGCTATGGTCGAGCTCACTATTCCCTCCACGCCGGAGACAGTGTCCACGGCGAGGGGGCTGATTGCAACGACAGCATCTACGCTGCCTCAACCCCCGGCACCGCCGGTGGGGGTTACATAGTCGATGGGCAAGCCTGCCTTGATCAGACCACCCTACCTCGGCACCGCACAGCGGCACCGTTCAGAGTCGCGGTCCCGCAGATGTTCTCGGTCCCGTCACCGATCTAGGTCTCGGCACCGTTCTCCATGTTGGTACCAGTAGTGCTCGCGGCACCGGTCAGCATCCCGTTCGCCGGTCCGGGACACTCAGCTCCGATCAAGCCCCAGGCACCGGGATGCTAGTAGCCACTCCTGATCATCGAGCCTCGCACCCTCGGTCGACCGCCCGGCACAGCTTCGGTGGCAGGTCCCGTTCTCGGTACCGGTCTGTCTACCGGTACCGATACCCGGTGCCGCATCGAGCGATGTCAATTACAGACGGAGACTCTACCAAGAGCTTTCAGCTCCTCCAGGGCCATCCAGCCACGCATCAGTGTCGTCCCGTGCGGACACTTCATATGCGTAACACTCTGTTTTCCAATGTGCCCTCCAGAGTCTTCCAGGAGACCTATCAGTGGTCATTCTGGACGCCGTGGGTGTACTACCACGCCAGAGGCGTACCGGTGATCCCATCTCGCTCCGTTCCCTCCGAGCTCTGGGTGCCAGAGGTGACAATTAGTCGTCCCCGTCCGACTGGTACAGAGCAACCCCCGGTTCGGCACCGGGCTCCCAGATCCCACCGGATCAGGAGGTTGTCCAGGAGCTCGAGCCCACACAGGACCCGCTTGTCCCGGGCCTTTCTTCTTCCTCCTCCCCAGATGAGGCGAGGGCAGGAACATACCCCTCCGGCCCTCCTCTAATCGAAATGCGACCAGCCCCTAAATCCAAAGAGGCTGGGCGTGTGGTCTTACTGGGCCATAAGATGTACCCGGAGGGGGCCCTGCAACTTCGTGTAGCGAACCAGCAAGCCCTGCTTATCCGCTACTGTGGGTGGCGGTGGGCAAATTTACAGAGTCGGTTCTTCGGAACTCCCGTCAAGAGTTCGATGCCCTCCTGCAGCAAAGGACGGAGCTGGAGAGAGCTTCCCTCCAGGCCTCGTTGGACGCAGCTGACTCCGCTGCCATGACTCTGGCCTCGGGTGTTGCCACGCGGCGCATTTCAGGGCTCCATTTATCGAGCCTTCCCTCGCAGCTGCGGCACGCTATACAGATCTTGCCCTTCAGTGGCACAGGCCTGTTCTCTGACAACACTGGCCCTAGGCTGCAGAACCTAAAGGGCAGCAGGGTCACTTTGCTCTCTCTCTCTCTCTCTCGGCATACACATGCCGGTAATTCAGCGCCGACGTTTCCGTCCCCAACCTCCGCTCTTACCCTGCGCCTTGACAAGGTCAGGACATGGCCAGTGGGCGTGGCTTACACGGTCGTGGCCATCAATCCGCACCCCAAAGGAGCCAGAATTAGGGTCCTTCTGACCACCAATGGGGCAAAAGCCTACCCATCCTCGCCCCTCCTAAGGACCCCTCTGACGAGCGATTCCTCTGGCAAGAGGTGCGGACGCTCCTCCTCATCGGAGCTATACAGGAGGTACCTAAGGGCGAAGCCTATTCCCCTAAGCGAAGGGAGGTCTCAGACCTATCCTAGCCCTGCAGGAACTCAACAAGTCACGATGCAGATGAGTTCCGCATGGTACCCAGGGCGACCGTCATCCCATCCTGGGATCCCGGAGACTGGTACGCCGCCCTCGATATGAAGGGCGCGTGTTTTTCACGTTGCCATTTCTCTTCCACACAGAAGGTACCCTCGGTTTCGGGCCTACCATCGTTATTCCCAGTATACGGCCCTCCCGGTTGGCCTCTATACAGCCCAGGGGTATTCAAGGTGCATGGCTGTAGTCGCCGCCTTTCTTCGCCACCGTCTGATACACGTTCTCCATGTCTAGACGAGTGGCTCATTCGAAGAACCCCCGGGCCCAAAGTACCAGTCATGTGGGCATCGACACGAACCTATTCCTGTGTCTAGGCCTGATGATCAATAGTAAAATCCACTCTGATTCCCATATAGGGAAGGGAATTCATTGGGGCCGTCCTGGACTCCAGACTCGCCAGAGCCTGCTTTCCTCAGCCTTGGTTTCAGGCGAGGGTAACAATTGTACAAGGTCTACGGACCTTCCCGCCAACTTGGGCTCGCTCTTGCCTCGGTTTCCTGAGTCACATGGCTGTCTACACGTTTGCAACTACACATACCAGGCTTTGCCTCTGTTCACTCCAATCGTGGCTCACCTGGGGGTGCCACCCGGGCAGAGATGGCATACTCGTGGTCGTCTCGTTTCCCCCGAGCAGCCTAGGCTCCCTCGACCGGGAGTCGGCGTCCTCCCCGGTGTATCCGGGGATGCTGTTTCATTCACCCCTCGGGGTCCCTCATGACAGACAGCCCATCTCTCGGCTGGGTGCGCACCTGGTGTAGTTTCGCACTCACGGCCTTCGGTCAGCGCAAGAGCTGGCCTTACACATCAATGTCCGAGAGCTGAGAGCAGTCTGCCTTGTGTACCAGGCGATTCAGCTGGCGGATCATCTCAGCAGATCCTTCCTGTCTCACAAGTGGTGGTTTCCTCCCGTCTTTATCTATTCCGTTTTCCAGAAGTGGGTCTTTCCCCGCATAGCCCTCCTCGCTTTCGCGAGAACGGAAAGAGAGAGAGAAATTCTCCTCGTTCCAAGGCCTCTCCCCAGGCTCGGTCTTGGAGGATTTTCCTGAGGCCATGGATCAGCCATCTGCCGTACGCTGTCCACTGTCCCCGCTGGTTCACAAGGTCCTGCTCAAACTCCGCAGGGACAGAGCGCCCCTGATCGGGTTCACTCCAGTGTAACCTGGGCAGCACTGGCACACCATGTTGCTACACCTGTCGGTAGCAACCCTCTTGGCACAGACCCCATGACGCGGAATCACGACAACCTTCACCACCCGGTCTTGTAATCCCTGCACCTCACAGCAGGACTCCTGCGTGGCTAAACCGATCCGAGTTACGTTGTTCGGCCTCGGTTCTACGGGATTCTCCGGGGTGGTAGAAAATCGTCCATTCGGTTAAAGTATCTGGCCGAGTGGAAGCGTTTCTCATGCTGCTCCGAAACGCGCAATGTTTCTCCCGCCGAGATCCCGCTCCATTCCATCTGGTTCCTCAGGGCTTGGAGCGTTTATACACCCCCCCCCCCAGTGGGGCCCCGCCATAAACCTGGCTCTTCAATCTGGTTCTACCCAGTTTTATGACTGCCCTATTCGAGCCAATGTCAACATGCTCATTGATATAACTGTCCTGCAAGGCAGTTTCCTGTAGTCTTTCCTGCGGCCACACGAGTCTCCGAGCTTCAGACTCTCACAATAGGCCCAAGGTATACTGTGTTCCTCAAGGACAAGGGCAGTTATTACCACGTCCGACCTGCCTCCCTAAGGAGGTGTCGGCCTTTTATATCCACCAGGATATCTTCCTTCCGGTCTTCTTTCCGAAGCCACTCTCTGTGCAAGGAGAGCAACGGTTGCCCTCCTTCGACATCTGCAGGGCGTCCGCAATCTATATCTAGCGGACTGAGTCCTCTCGTAACGCCCCCAAAACCTTCATCGTACCGGCATACCGGACGAAGGGCATACCTGTCTCCTCCTAGAGGATTTCATCTTCAATGACGTTGTGCATCTGCACCTCTTCTGTTTCGGCCCATGTGCCATAGAGCCACCTTGCTGCACATTCCGCCAGGGCTCACGCTTCTCAGCGGCCTTCCTGGCTCGCATTCCCTTTCGGGGGATGTGTTGTTCACCTATCTGGTCCTCGGTCCACACCTTTGCCTCATTGGTCCGGGAGTCCAGAGCTGTTGCAGCCTCTGGCTTAGCGGTTGCGTTCTGCAACATCTAACTCCGACCCCACCGCCTACGTAAGGCTTGGGAATCACCTAACTGGAATGCATAGGAGCAATCACTCGAAGAAGAAAAGACGGTTACTCACCGTAGTAACTGTTGTTCTTCGAGATGTGTTGCTCCTATCCATTCCAGACCCGCCCTCCTTCCCCACTGTCGGAGTAGCCGGCAAGAAGGAACTGAGGAGCGGACGGGCCGGCTGGGGTATATATCCTGCGCTATAGCGGCGCCACTCCAGGGGGACGCCCAGCCGGCCCGCCGGAGTTGCTAGGGTAAAAATCTTCCGAAGAGCCGTGCACGCGCGGCGCGCACACCTAACTGGAATGGATAGGAGCAACACATCTCGAAGAACAACAGTTACTACGGTGAGTAACCGTCTTTTTTTCTCACCCCACTGGATATTGCAGTTCATAGTACACAGATTTCACCCTTGAAACCTGGGCCAGTCTCCTCTGTTAGAGTCTTACGTTTTCTCAGTGTCCTTGTTGCTTGCAGCATAGGTGGGGGCAGGAGAAAGTCCAAGCATGGGGCCCCTGTGTTCTGTTTTATACCCTCAGTCCCATGTGCTTGGAGAACACAAGTCCAGGCATGTCTGGTGGGCATTGCTGAGTCCCCAGGCAAGGTTGATCAATCCCCCTGGTGTGGCCTTATGCTGGAGGGTGATTGAATTGTAGCTCCCTTACTGGACAATGGCTGTTGATGGGATAACAACCCTTCCAGGCACTGGTTGCTTTCCTTGCTGTTGTCTCTGAGGAACTAATATCTGGCTGATTCCCCCAACTTACAGCATGTTTTAGTGACAACCATACAACACAATTCTCATAACTTCATATGCATTAATGATATACATATATGGATAGAGAGATGACTTTCAGCAGATAATAACCTTTCCTCTGATACCTCACACAGTCTGCTTTACATACAAGCTCACAGTTATATATAAATAAGGAATATGGGGGTTACATGGTGCTCCCCCAAGGTACAGAATGTCACAATTACAGCCATATACAAATGATTAACATGGGGGTTACAGTTGATGTCCAGTTTGTCACAGTGGGTAACTGTGGAAACCTGTCGCTAACCCTGTCACAGCTGATCACTGTGCTGCATTGTACTGTGGCATGCTGCCTTGGTGGCTGATGTTCCGCGGAGGCCTTAATACTTGAAAGGTGATGTAGTTCTTGAGTGCCCACATGCTCCCCGAGCAACAAAGAAACCAGAAGTTCTTCTTCGAGTGATTGCTCATATCCATTCCAGTTAGGTGTGTGCGCGCCGCGTGCACTTTCGTCGGAAGACTTTTACCCTAGCAACCCCAGTGGGTCGGCTGAGCGCCCCCTGGAGTGGCGCCATAACGGCACCGCATATATACCTCAGCCGACCCACCCGACCCTCAGTTCCTTCTTACCGCCCGTGTCGGTCGTTGGAACAGCGGAGTGCAGCTTGTCTGACCTCCGCTTCCCTAGCTTCCTCGTAGTTTTTCTCTGTAAAAATTTGTACATAGTTCTTATCTTAGCTTAGGTTTTCTTGTTTTGATAGTTTATCAGTTAGTGTTAGATAGTTAGCGGGTTCGGGGGTTAGCCCCACCCGCACCCGGGACCGGAGCGTATGCCCGGCTCCCCGGGTTTCAAGCCGTGCTCGGCCTGCCGCAGGCCTATGCCTACAGGAGATCCTCATAGCTCCTGTTTGAAGTGCTTAGGAGAGTCGCACTTATCTACTAAGGCCTGGTCTACACTAGGACTTTAAATCGAATTTAGCAGCGTTAATTCGAATTAACTGCTCAACCGTCCACACCAGGAAGCCGTTTAATTTGACCTAGAGGGCTCTTTAGTTCGAATTCGGTACTCCACCCCGACGAGGGGAGTAGCGCTAAATTCGACATGGCTATCTCGAATTAGGCTAGGTGTGGATGCAAATCGAACTTAGTAGCTCCGGGAGCTATCCCACAGTGCACCACTCTGTTGACGCTCTGGACAGCAGTCCAAGCTTGGATTCTCTGACCAGCCACACAGGAAACGACCCGGGAAAATTTGAATTCCTTTTCCTGTCTGGGCACTTTGAATCTGATGTCCTGGTTGGACATCGGGGCGAGCTCAGCAGCACCTGCAACGATGCAGAGCTCTCCAGCAGAGGAGTCCATGCAATCCCAGAATAGAAAGAGGTCCCCAGCATGGACAGACCGGGAAGTCCTGGATCTGATCGCTGTGTGGGGCGATGAGTCTGTGCTTTCGGAGCTGCGCTCCAACAAACGGAATGCAAAGACCTACGAGAAGGTCTCCAAAGCCATGGCACTCAGAGGATACAGCCGGGATACAACGCAGTGCCGCGTGAAAATCAAGGACCTGAGACAAGGCTACCAAAAAGTCAGAGCGGCAAACGGACGCTCCGGAGCCCAGCCCCAGACATGCCGCTTCTACGAGGCACTGCATGCCATTCTAGGTGGGTCTGCCACCACTGCCCCACCAGTGACCGTGGACTCTGAGTATGGGATAGTGTTGAGGGGCAGTTCCTCGGCGATGTTCGCAGATGGGGAAGATGAGGAAGGGTTTGTGGAGGACGACGCAGGCGACAGCGCTTACAATACCGCTTTCCCCGACAGCCAGGATCTCTTCATCACCCTCACAGAGATCCCCTACCAACCCTCCCCGGCCGTTAACCCGGCCTCAGAATCAGGGGAAGGATCAGTCGGTAAGTGCTATAAACATGGAAACCTTTATTTTTTTAAAAACAGGAATAAAAAATATATAAAAACGATATAAAAACTTTTCCATATAAAACTATATAAAAAGAAGGTCCACACATATAGGGATGGAACAGAAATCCTCCTGGGACACTTCCACGAAGCTCTCGTACAGGAGCTCGAAAAGCCTCCGCAGGAGGTTCCTGGGGAGAGGTGCCTTATTTGGTGCTCCGTGGAAGCACACTCTTCCACACCAGGCCATCCTAATGTACAGCGGAATCATTGCCTCCACCAGCATGGCAGCATACGGTCCTGGTCTGTGCAGGGATTCTAGCAGCATCCTCTCTCTCCCTCTCCGAGTGACCCGCCTCAGGGTAATCTCGTTCGGGAACTGCTGCATCTAATTAGGGCAATTAGTGTACTGTTACTATTGTGAATGCTTGACTTTTACTTTGCATAGCAATGACCTTCGTTTAACAGCCACGTGTTGCAGGCCGCAGAGGAAAAGCATACAGTGATCTTTCCCGGGCACAGCCGCGAGGGGCTGGAACAGGGTCAGACTTTATGCTTTACAGATTGCCTTCAGCGGGAGGGCACAGCTATCCATTAACTGTTAAGCAGCCTATAGTGTAGTGCTTACCAGGCCTGGCTGCTACACGGATTCAGCTGTACCGCACCGCTTGTCCGATCTCCTGTGCAAGACCGCAGCCAATGAAAGCGTATTCCGAAATCTCGAACTTGTCCTGAGAGCTCGTGAGACTAGGTGCCCTGTATGGTCTTGTTCACTGAAACTGAGTAGACTGTGTTCAATGTTCGCAAACATGTATCTTTTCAAGGAAATCACTTCCTTTTTCCCATCACACAGCTGCGGCTCTTTCACGAACTGCCCCGGCATCCCCCTCACAGAGGCTGGCGCAGATTAGGCGGCGAAAGAAAAAGACTAGGGACGACATGTTCTCGGAACTGATGGCTTGCTCCAGAGCCGAGGCGGCCGAGCAGAGACAGTGGAGGGAGACCCTATGTCAGCACCAGCGCTCACACAGCGAACGGGAGGACAGGTGGCGGCAGGAAGACCAGCAGGCGACTCAAACGCTGCTTGGGCTAATGAGGGAGCAAACGGACACGCTCCGGCGCCTTGTAGATGTTCTGCAGGACCGCAGGCAGGAGCAGAGAGCCCCCCTGAACTGTATCTGCAACCACCTTCCCCCGCCACAAAGTCCTGTCCCCCCCTCACCCAAAATCACAAGAAGGAGGGGCGCTAGGGGCCGTGAAAATTGTCACTCCACCCCAGCAGAGCGCTCATGTACCAAACAGCTCTCATGCCATAAAGTATGAGAAGTGCTTCCCTTCCTGGATCACCCAGTCCCAAATCCAAGTTTCATCCCCCCACTGTGTAGTTGAGTATTAAGAGTAGTTTGTTGTTATTCACTGTTTCCGTCATGTTTTCCTTGTCAGAAGCCTTTGTGTGAAGGGGGGGGAGGGGTTTTTTAATTGCATAGGACAGCCTCCATTACCAGGGTACAGACTTGGGGGCAGGATCAACAGCAGGACACACACAGACTGCAGTCACTAGGCACCAGGGTCATTCTGGGAGGTGAATGCTGCCCCAGGTCAGTCTGTGAGGTGTATGCTGCCCCAGGGTCCTAGCGCCTGCCATCCACAAATGGCAAGGCAGGCTGCCCTTACCATGCCCTTCCACCCTAGCCACGAGCCTCTCCGATGCCCTGAGCCCCAGCAAGAGCCCTCATCCACGGACACATACTCACCCTTCCAACACACCCCTCACCCCTTCCTACGCCCCAACCCCCAGCCCAGAGCCTGCATCCAAAATCCATCCCAAAGACGGCACCCCTCACCCCTTCCTGCAAACCCACCCCTTCCTGCACACCCACCTGCAACCGTCCTCCCCCCAGAGACCGCTGTAGGAGCAGGAGCCTGTCATTCCTCTAGTGTAGAAGCGGTCTGTACATCAGTGCACACCGTACCCACCACAGTCTGCGTCCATGTTTCAACCCTTGAACAGGAATTCATAATTAAAGAAAACTTTAATAATCAGTGTTCCATTAAATTTATTTTAAAACGTGTGTTGAAAGGGGGGAAACCTGGAGAACGGGGTATGTAACCGCAGATCGAAGTCAACAATCACTGAAACAGGCTCAGGTTCAGCTTCTCTGTAAATCAACTGGAGAGTCATAGGTTACCCTGCTCTCCGAGGAACCTAGCTTTCAAAGCCTCCCGGATGCACAGCGCTTCCCGCTGGGATCTTCTATCGGCACGGCTGTCTGGCTGAGCGTAATCAGCAGCCAGGCGATTTGCCTCAACCTCCCATCCCGCCATAAAGGTCTCCCCCTTGCTCTCACAGAGATTGTGGAGCACACAGCAAGCGGCAATAACAACGGGGATATTTTTTTCGCTGAGGTCCGAGCGAGTCAGTAAGCTCCGCCATCTCCCCTTGAGACATCCGAAAGCACACTCCACCACCATTCTGCACTTGCTCAGCCGGTAGTTGAAGAGTTCCTTCTCACTGTCCAGGGCGCCTGTATAGGGCTTCATGAGCCAGGGCATTAGCGGGTAGGCTGGGTCCCCAAGGATCACTGTAGGCATCTGCACATCCCCAACCGTTATTTTGTGGTCCGGGAAGAAAGTACCTGCCTGGAGGCGTTTAAACAGACCAGGGTTCCTGAACACACGCGCGTCATGAACCTTGCCCGGCCACCCGACGTAGATGTTGGTAAAACGTCCCCTATGGTCCACCAGTGCTTGCAGCACCATAGAAAAGTAGCCCTTTCGGTTAATGTACTCGCTGGCCTGGTGGGCCGGTCCCAGGATAGGGATGTGAGTCCCATCTATAGCCCCACCGCAGTTTGGGAATCCCATCACGGCGAAGCCATCTCTGACGACCTGGACGTTTCCTAGGGTCACTACCTTTGAGAGCAGTTGCTCAACGATTGCGTGGGCTACTTGAATCACAGCAAGCCCTACGGTAGATTTGCCCACGCCAAAGTGGTTCGCTACTGACCGGTAGCTGTCTGGCGTTGCAAGTTTCCAGAGGGCTATGGCCACTCGCTTCTGCACAGTCAGGGCTGCTTGCATCCGGGTGTCCTGGCGCTTCAGGGCAGGGGACAGCAAGTCACAGAGTTCAAGGAAAGTGCCCTTACGCATCCTGAAGTTTCGCAGCCACTGTGATTCATCCCAGACCTGCAGCACTATGCGGTCCCACCAGTCCGTGCTTGTTTCCCGGGCCCAGAATCGCCGTTCCACACCATGAACTTGACCCATTGCCACCATGATCTCCACGGCGCGGCGTACCCTGCTTTGTGAGAGGTCTGCGCCACTCTGTGACTTCCTGTCCTCACCGCGTTGCCGGAGCCTCCTCGCCCGATTTCTCAGCAGCTGACTGTGGAGGAGGTGGACGATAAGGTGCGAGGAGTTGACAACGGCCATAAGTGCAGCGATGATCGCAGCGGGCTCCATGCTCGCAGTGCTGTGGCGTCCGCGCTGTAACCGACCAGAGAAGGGCGCGAACAGATTTCCCGCCGGCGCTTTCAGGGAGGGAGGGCGTGATTGACGGTTCAATGATGACAGTTACCCAAAACCACCCTTGACACATTTTTTCCCCCAGCAGGCATTGGGGGCTCTACCCAGCATTCCAATGGGCAGCGGGGAGTGCGGGAACTGTGGGATAGCTTCCCACAGTGCACCGCTTCCAAAGTCGACGCTGGCCCCGTTACTGTGGACTCAGACAGTCGAATTAGTGTATTTAGTGTGGATACACAAATTCGACTTCATAAGGTTGATTCCACAAATTCGAATTAAGTAGATTCGAAATAGTCTTGTAGTGTAGACGTACCCTAAGTGCCCAATTTGCAAGGCTTTCAAGCCTCGCACTAAGAGGGAAAGAGACATTAGGCTGAAAGAGCTCCTAATGGAGGCAGCCTTAACCCCTCCGGCCGCGGCACCGCCCGCTGCCCCGACGGACTCTCGCAGCACTGCCATGGCGCCGGGCCACTCTGCGGTGCCACCGAAACCGCCATTGGCACCGAAACCGGCCCAAATACGCTCTCTCTCGCCGAAGGCGAAGAAAGGAAAGGCCGCTGCCTCCACGGCACCGCTGGCTCCGAAGCCCCAGAGTGCGCCCCGTCCGGACTGCCCGGCACCAAAACCTGCCACGGCACCGGTTCCTCTGCCGCAGACGCTTCTGCCGGCACCGGCGACTCCGGCCCCTGAGAGGCCATCGAATCCGGCACCTGTAACCTCTCCGGCTCCGGCCGCGGTTGAGATGCCACTGCCATCGACTCCTGAGACCTTCGAGGCGGCACAGGACCTCATTGAGCTGAGAGAACCGGTTGTGCCACCGCCCCTGGCGCCGCCGGTGCGGGCGCCCCACTCCATGGGCAAGCCGTCCATGTTTAGGCCACCTGCTGGCACCGACTCTGACCGGCACCGAACCCGTTCCCGTTCTCGACGCCGATCCCGCTCCCGCTCTCGGCGCCGATCCCGATCTGGCCGTCGATCGCACCACCGCTCACAGTCCCGGCACCGCTCAACCACGCGGCACCGGTCAGACTCGCGGCACCGGTCGTTCTCTTGATCTCCGACCCGTCACTCCCGTCACTGATCAAGCTCTCGGTACCGATATGGCCGCCGCTACTCGCGGAGTCGCTCCCGGCACCGATCATGGAGATCCCGGTCGACCTCCCGGCACCGCGCCGGTCGCAGGTCCCATTCTCGCTCCTGCTCTCGATACCGAGATGCCTCCCGGCACCGTTCACCACAAAGGCGGGAAATGAGATCTGTGGGCACTTCGGCGCAAGGCTTATCTGCTCCTCCTTGGCCCTCTCGACACGCTTCGGCCTCCTCACACGCCGACAGCTACTATGTCGATGACCACGACTCTCAGGTCCCTTCGGGAGTTTTCCGGCAATCCCATCCTGCGGACCAGGACCCAAATCAGTGGGGTTATTGGACCCCTTGGGCCTATCACCAAAGCCAAGGCCCTCCTGTGCCTCCTATGCGCACAGTATCGCATGAGCCACGCGTCCCAGAGGCTACCGTAAGCCGCCCCCCAGTTGACACTGAGGTACCATCCGGTGCAGACGAAGGGGCTCAGCCTGCCCAGGAACCTCTGGGGCAGGAACCTTTACAGGGGCCGGATGCTGACCAAGACGCCATTCTGCCCGGCACTACTTCCTCCTCCTCTCCCCCGGATGAGGCGGTGGCAGGCTCGTCATCAGCGGGTCCCCCGCCAATTGACTTAAGAGCGCACCAAGAGCTCCTTCGCAGGGTGGCACTGCGAATGGATCTGCAGGCTGAGGAGGTATCAGAAGTCAGTGATCCGATAGTGACCATTTTGTCCGCGGACGCTCCAACCCGCATAGCTCTCCCCTTCATAAGGACTATCCAGGCGAACGCTGATACCTTGTGGCAGACTCCGTCGTCTATTGCGCCCACAGCCCGAGGGGTGGAACGCAGATACATGGTCCCTTCCAGGGGATACGAACATTTGTATGTCCACCCTGCCCCCTCATCCTTAGAGGTGCAGTCGGTCAACGACAAAAAGCGCAACGGCCAGCAGGGCCCAGCTCCTAAGTCAAAGGAGGCCAAGCGCATGGACTTGCTTGGTCGCAAGGTTTACTCTGCCAGTGCCCTAGAGATCCGTGTGGCTAACCAGCAGGCCTTGCTCAGCCGCTACGGCCATGACACTTGGGCTGAGGTAGAAAAATATAAAGAGCTCCTGCCTCAGGATTCCCGACAGGAGTTTGCAGCTTTTGTAGAAGAAGGCAAAAAGGTAGCACGCACCTCCTTACAGGCCTCCTTAGACGTGGCTGACTCGGCGGCACGTACTGTAGCCTCGGGTGTTACCATGCGCCGGATCTCTTGGCTCCAGAGTTCGACGCTTCCTCCTGAGGTTCAATATACCATTCAGGACCTTCCTTTTGATTCGAAGGAGCTCTTTTCAGAAAAGACGGACTCCAAGCTTCAAAATCTAAAGGACAACAGGGTTATCATCCGCACTTTGGGGATGCATACCCCGGCTACCCAGAGGCGTCCGTTCCGTCCCCAGTTTAACCGCCCTTACTATATGCCTCGCTACAGGCAAGACTCTGGCCGGCGGCGGGGTCGTAGCGGCCGTGGGCGACGGCCTGGCAACCAACCGTCCCAAGGGCGAGCCCCCTCTAAACCACCGGGGCCTAAACCATCTTTTTGAAGATGCGCCCGGGGACGACATACCAGCTCTTCCTCCAAATTCCTCCCTTTCTTATTTCCTCCCGGCGTGGGCCCGGCTGACCACCGATGCCTGGGTCCTGCGCACCGTGGACCGTGGTTACCAACTCCATTTCGTTTCACCTCCACCTTCCCACCCTCCTTCCCGGTCCCTCTTCAGGGACCCCTCTCACGAGCAACTCCTCTTACAAGAGGTGCACTCGCTCCTAGCCATCGGAGCGGTCGAGAAGGTTCCGGATGCGGAACGGGGCAAGGGGTTTTATTCCCGTTATTTTTTGATCCCCAAGTCCAAAGGAGGCCTTCGACCCATTCTCGACCTGCGAGGACTCAACGCATACATGCTGAAGTTGAAGTTCCACATGGTATCCCTCGGGGTCATTATCCCTACTTTGGATCCAGGAGACTGGTATTCCGCCCTCGATATGAAGGACGCTTATTTTCATATTGCCATCTTCCCACCGCACAGACGCTTCCTCCGTTTCACAATCGCTCACCTACACTTCCAGTTTGCGGTCCTCCCCTTCGGCCTCTCCACGGCCCCAAGGGTGTTCACAAAGTGCATGGCCGTTGTCGCCGCCCACCTCCGTCGACGCGGCATCTCCGTTTTTCCCTACCTGGACGACTGGCTCATCAGGGGGGACTCGCAGGCCACGGTCCAGCAACATGTCACAGAGATCAAGGACTTATTCACGCGCCTAGGCCTACTTCTCAACATAGAGAAGTCCACCTTAGTTCCAACTCAGAGGTTGGATTTTATTGGCGCGACCCTGGACTCCTCTCTAGCCAGAGCCTTCCTTCCGCAGGTCCGGTTCCAGGCCCTTACGCAGCTAATCCGCGACCTACAGGCCTCTCGGATGACCTTGGCCCGTGCTTGCCTCCGCCTCCTCGGTCATATGGCAGCTTGCACACACGTCACTCCTTTTGCCAGGCTCCGCCTCCGCCCGCTTCAGCTGTGGCTCCATTCCAGGTACCGCCCACACAGGGACCCCCTGGATACCATACTCACCATCCCAGCGGGTGTCCTTCAATCCCTGGATTGGTGGCTGACCCCGTCCCACGTATGTGCAGGGGTCCCATTCCAGGCTCCTCAACCTTCCCTGTCTCTGACAACGGATGCCTCGTCCCTTGCATGGGGAGCCCATCTCGGCGATCTTCAGACTCAAGGTCTTTGGTCACTGCAGGAATTGAACATGCACATCAACGTCAGGGAGCTCCGGGCAGTACGCCTGGCCTGCCGAGCGTTCCAGACTCGCCTCCACGGCCGTTGTGTCTCGGTCTTTACGGACAACACAACGGCCATGTACTATATCAACAAGCAAGGCGGGACCCGCTCATCCCCCCTCTGCGACGAGGCGATGCTACTGTGGGAATTCTGCATAGCCCGCTCGATACATCTGGTGGCGTCGTTCCTTCCTGGCGTCAAGAACACCATCGCGGATCGCCTGAGCAGGTCCTTTCTCTGCCACGAGTGGTCGCTGAGAGCAGACATCGCTCATGCCATTTTCCGACAGTGGGGATTTCCCCATGTAGACTTGTTTGCGTCCTGATTGAACCGCAAATGCCAGGAGTTTTGCTCCTTTCAAGGCCTGGCACCGGGGTCTCTGTTGGACGCATTTCTCCTTCCATGGACTCGTCACCTGTTCTACGCCTTTCCTCCGTTTCCCCTCATACACAAGGTCCTGCTGAAGCTCCGACGGGACAAGGCACGTCTCATCTTAATTGCGCCAGCGTGGCCCAGGCAACACTGGTTCACCACGCTGCTCCGTCTATCGGTAGCCAGCCCAATTCCTCTACCGCTTCACCCAGATCTTATAACGCAAGATCACGGCACTCTCCGTCACCCGGACCTGCCGGCCCTCCACCTCACGGCATGGCTCCTCAGTGGCTAGACCAGACGGAGTTGCGCTGCTCTGCTCCCGTGCAGCACGTTTTATTGAGCAGCAGAAAGCCTTCCACTCGATCTACCTACCTGGCCAAGTGGAAGCGCTTTGCTTGCTGGGCTCAAGCGCGTGACGCTATTCCTTCGGAACTTCCGATGGTCCTGGACTATCTCTGGTCGCTAAAACAACAAGGTCTTGCGCTGTCCTCTATCAAGGTGCACTTAGCGGCCATCTCCGCTTTCCATCCCGGTGAGGCGGGATATACGCTGTTCTCTCTCCCGCTGACTACTCGCTTCAGAAAGGGCCTTGATCGTCTCTACCCCCAGGTGCGTCATCCGACTCCCACCTGGGACCTCAATCTGGTCCTCAACAGGCTCATGTCTCCGCCCTTCGAGCCACTGGCCACCTGTTCCTTGCTGTACCTCTCATGGAAGATGGTTTTTCTCGTGGCTATCACATCTGCCAGACGAGTCTCTGAGCTCAAGGCGCTCATGGCGGACCCGCCATACACCGTTTTCCATAAGGACAAGGTACAGCTACGTCCACATCCGGCGTTTCTCCCGAAGGTAGTGTCCGCCTTCCACAATAACCAGGATATCTTCCTGCCAGTTTTCTTTCCGAAACCTCACGCATCTCCGAGAGAGCAACGACTTCACTCCCTCGATGTTCGCAGGGCGTTGGCTTTCTATGTTGATCGGACAAGACCGTTCTGCAAATCTCCGCAACTGTTTGTGGCAATTGCTGACCGGATGCGAGGTCTTCCTGTCTCATCGCAGCGAATCTCCTCGTGGCTCACAGAGTGCATTCGCACCTGCTATAACTTGGCTAATGTCCCCTTGGGCCATCTCACCGCCCACTCTACCAGGGCCCAGGCGTCGTCCGCTGCCTTTCTGGCGCAAGTACCCATACAAGAGATATGCAGAGCGGCGACCTGGTCGTCCATCCATACTTTCGCCTCACACTACGCCCTGGTCCAACAGTCGAGAGGTGACGCAGCCTTTGGCTCTGCGGTCCTGCATACCGCCACGTCTCACTCCGACCCCACCGCCTAGGTAAGGCTTGGGATTCACCTAACTGGAATGGATATGAGCAATCACTCGAAGAAGAAAAAACGGTTACTTACCTTTGTAACTGTTGTTCTTCGAGATGTGTTGCTCATATCCATTCCACACCCACCCTCCTTCCCCACTGTTGGAGTAGCCGGCAAGAAGGAACTGAGGGTCGGGTGGGTCGGCTGAGGTATATATGCGGTGCTGTTATGGCGCCACTCCAGGGGGCGCTCAGCCGACCCACTGGGGTTGCTAGGGTAAAAGTCTTCCGACGAAAGTGCACGCGGCGCGCACACACCTAACTGGAATGGATATGAGCAACACATCTTGAAGAACAACAGTTACAAAGGTAAGTAACCGTTTTTTTGGTGCAGAAGCTTCTGATATTTATTTTATTTTTGTTATTTTTAAAGACTGTCAGCTTTTTCGGGCAGAGCTGATCTTGCTCTATGTTAGTCCAGCACCTAGCACAATGAGGCCTTGGCCTGTGACTGGGGTTCTGGGATGCTGCTGCAATCCAAGTAACCTAGTAGTAACTTCCACATTGATGGAACTGAAAGACACAATTCTGTGAATAGCACTTTTACAGCCAGCACGTTCAATAGTAGTGCCACATTCTGCAGGGTTTGGTTCCAGGGGTGAGGCACCAGATTAATATTGGTGTGATGCAGGGGTGACTCAGGCACAAGAGGCATTACTTTTTCTAAATAGTAGGAATTAATTCTCAGAAGTGCTGGGCACCTGCTAATTTCATGACCTACTGCCTGCTTGGATCTCTATCCTTGCTCAGAGCTCCTCAGGACATCAGAGTGAGTGCTGGGCAAAGATCAAGGGTGGAGATTCTGGCCCCACTGGAAATCTTTGCTGGAGCCAGGATTTCACCCTAAGGATAGAATATGACTCAGCTTGTTTATGGAGGTTTCTTGGATGTTCTATCATCTGGTCCTGCAGCCATTCTGTGCCATGCCCCTCTCTGGATTCTTATGTTCATGGGTATCCTTGATATTTTCATGAGACCCAATGTGCTAACTTGCATTTGGATGTGACTCTGAAGCCAGTTCCATTGATGCTGCTCACTTACTCCTGACCTGAATTCAGCCATTTTATGTTTCCATTGGGCCACGCTTTACCAGCTGTCGAATGTTCAGGATTTCCTTTAATTGTGGGTTAAAGTGATAATGCTATATGCTACAAAGTGTCTGGCATACTAAGAGCTGATATTTGTGTGGCAGGATTCCACGTTTATGAATGAGATGTGTTCTTAATATTGCTAATAACCTAGAACGAGAGAGCTGTGATTAAACAAGAAAACCTGGCAAATGTAGAGCAATTTACCTTTGTCGAGAAAACAGAAACACACTTCAGCAAAATTGCCTGTAATGTTGCCAAACTCATGTGCCTGGATTGTCTCATTACTTGGTGATTGCTTTTAAAGATGACTTCCAGCCCGTGCAGTTAGATCACCCCAAACTTGCCTGTGTCATCAACATCAGCTCCTTTTCTGTGGGGTCCTTAGCTAATGGCTTCTCCTAGCTGAACTAGATTATTTCCCCAAACATTTTATTAAATCTGCAATGAGGTTCATCCCAGAGATGTCTGGGTTCCAGGATGTTTCAGGCCAGGATTAAGGTGCAGTAGCAGATGGCCTCATGCATAGGGAACTCTGTATTGGCTCCACACTGGAATAGCAGAGTCCATTCAAGTCAGGTTCAGGTTCATTGGCAGACGTGGGTGAGTACCTAGCACTGGGATACCAGGACTGAGATGCAAGGGCAGATCCTGGGGTAGGTGGGACCTAGCACAACTTTCCTTGCTATCCTAGTCTTCTACCAGTGTGATCCGTCTCACTTTTCTGCAACACTTAATTCGCATTTAACATATGGGCAGAGCTGTTAGTAATGTCTGTAGTAAAGGTTGCCAACATACATTGTTGCCAACAACACCTCTCTCATACATATATATGCATTTTGATACAGTCAGTTATATGATCATACTATTGCTCCACCCACAGGACCCTTGCATCATACAGTATAGTGGAGGGTGTGTGTGGAATTACGGCTGTACCATCAAACTGGCATTTCCTAATTCTTGAGCACTTGACCTTGCAACCTAAATAACACTCTTCTGATGTAGGGCATGGGTGTGATACTCTGTACCTTAGGGGAACACCCTCTACCCCCATGTTCATCCTTATAATGTGATTGTGTGGTATCCAATGCAAAGTTTGTCATGTTGGGTGTCTTCGGAAGGCTCATGATGGACTAAGCATGGTTGTTATAGTAATGTTATAGGTTGTAATTTCATGTATATAGTTCTGATGCTGAAAATGTGTCCTCATGGCTTAAAAAAAGCCCAGACAAAATCTCCAGGAGCAGAGGGGCAGTTCACACCTCATCAGGGCATGTATGAGACAAACCCAGCCCAGCCTCACAGGAACAAAGGACACCGCCTTAGGCAGCAACAAAGGATCTTGGTCAGTTTGGGACTATGATGAGATAATGCTCACCTGACTCTGAAGGAGGTGGGGGCAGAGCCAAGAGGGAAGAAAGAACATGATAAAAGGGAGAGACATTTGTCATGCTCTCTTTTCCACCTCCATCTACAGACACCACCATCAAGCGACTGAATCACTGATCAAAGGGGACAGCCAGGCTGAAGGGCAACCAGCCAGCCTGTGGTGAGGAGCATCTAAGTTTGTAAGAGCACTGAAAGTGTTAAGATCAGCTTTGAATGTTTTGCTTCTATTTCATTTGACCAAATATGACTTGTTGTGCTTGGAGTTACTTGGGACTAATGGATCGTCAATACTGAGATCCTTGAGACCACTGGCCTGCAATCTATGCTGACTATGCAGGATGCTTGCAGGCTTCACTGGCTGGGACACGTGGAGCGCATGCCTCAAGATCATCTGTTGAAGGCTGTGCTCTATGGCTAACTCAAGAACTGCCCACGATGCAGAGGAAGGCCAAAGCTCTGATACAGTGACAAGCTCAAGCGATGCCTCAAGAAATTCAGCATTCCCACTGGCAACTGGGAGAACCCTGCCCGCAGCCACTCAGTCTGGAGAAGCCAGGTCAAGGCTAGTACAGTCATTGCGGAGATCCATCAGAGAGCCCAAGCTGAGGCCTGCAGGTGAGCCAGGAAGCAGAGTGTGCTCCAACCTCCATCTGGTCAGTGGACCTGTAGCCACTGGGGGAAGATCTGTTGCTCATTCATTGGGCTCTTCTCCCACACCACTGTCAAGCACCATTGACTGACTGACTGACTTTGTCGTGTTTCCTTACATCTGTCAAGATGTTGGATGGCCATAGATGGCCATTGCTAGAGAGGTTTTCTACAATAGTTGTTTCTAGAATATGCAGATAGGAGTGCCCTGAAATATTCACTCAATCCCCAAATATTTCTGCAGCTTTTGCAGGTTATATATGGAAAGACAAAAAAATAGTATTTGCTAAAATAGACATTTCTGATGTAGTCTGAGTGTTTGGGTCTGTTTTGAAATAGGCTGGGACAGAGCTGTATGGGTTTGATTGGCACCCTCTAGTGGGTGGCTACATAGCAACAATGTGGTGTACTGAGTGAATGGAAGGGGGAGATGCAATTATAGAAAGGTGTGGTGAAGAATAAAATTTGGTGGAACATGGCATGCAGCAAGTAATGACCAAAGGAATCCAAATTATTGTACAAACCAAAAGCAGAGCCCAACAGCAGGACATGAATGTCTTAAGCACCAGACCTTAGGTGTGACAACTTCAGGATATCATGCATCCACATCCCTCCCATCACAGCGATAGAAATTTTGCTCCTTTTGTGAGCACTAACCAGACCTGCTGCCTTGTCACCAATACACTCTCCAAGTTGGGTTCACCCTTTTAGAAGGGCCTTTCCCAGCAAACATCTGAGTGGGAGACCAGCTGCATCCCTAAGAATGCCATTGTGCAGGCTGCATTTTCTTCCCTTCTGGTTGGTCAGGTTTCAGGCTTATGTTCTCTGGTCCAGGCTTTCCCCTTCTGTCCTTTTGTGCAGGATTCTTTACAGGACTTTGGAGGGGAGCTAAAGGCTGTTATCCATCAAGAGCATGAGGAGCAAGCTGTGTGGCTGTATTTATGAGTGATCAGTGCAGTCTTGCTCCTCATCAAAAAGGAGCTCAGATTGGCCTTGGTATAAACTCCATATTCTGCTTTCCTACCCCCTGATAGGCTGGAGCAAGTGTAGTGGGTCAGAGCACTGGACACTCAGCTGGGAGAGCTTGGTTCCAGTTTTGGCTCTGCTGCTGACTTGTTGGCTACCCTTGCCTCAGTTTCTCCCTTTGAAAAAAGGTTGCCTGTGTTGAGTGAAGCTCATCAGAAAATAGGTTGCGATTTTTTGCTGAAAATCTCAATAAAAATGGGGAAAGGCAACTATTTTCATCTAAATTTTCCACTGAATGTCAATACCGAAAACTTTTGGCTGCAAACCAAAATATGCTGATTCAGAAATCAGAGGGTTAGTCTAACACCCTGCCAGGATGCAGGATTTGTTGTGTCTAAACCATTCAGGACAGATGGCTACCCAGCCTCCTTTTGAAAACCTCCAGTAAAGGAGCTTCCGTGACCTCCTTAGGCAGTCTGTTCCACTGTCCTACTGTGCTTACAGTTAGGAAGTTTTTCCTGAGATTCAATCTAAATCTGCTATGCTGTAGTTTAAACCTATTGTCTCTTGTCCTGCCCTCTGTGTTAAAAGAGAACAACTTTTCTCCGTCTTTTTTGTGGCAGCCTTTCAAGTATTAGAAGACCGCTATCATATCCCTCCTTAATCTCTTTTCCAAACTAAACATACCCAGTTCCTTCAGCCTTTGCTCATATGGCTTGTGTTCCATCCCTCTGATCATCTTTGCATTTATCTCCCAGCAGCTCCCATTGGCCTGGAGCAGCGATCTGCGGCCAGTGGGAGCCGCGATCGGCCAGACGTGCGGACGGGGCAGGTAAACACACCGGCCCGGCCCGCCAGGGGCTTTCCCTACACAAGCGGTGACTGTTGTTTGAGAAACCTTGTTCTAAGAGCTGAGTTACTGGGCAGGCATTGACCATATAAGCTGAGCTAAGTTATCAGGTATTGACAGAAACTATGTCCTTGCTTCTCAGCAGTTTCTGTTTTTTCTGGTGGCTGAATTTTAACTCCTTCCTGACAATTCCCTCCTTTTGACAAATCGAACTTTTAAGTGAGATAAATTCAATACTTTATAAATACTTTGATATGCATGATCTGTTTTAGGGTTGCCCGGGGGAGGGAGGAGGCAGAGGGGAATTGGGGGAAGGGGGTAAAGATAGGAAACATAGTGTGATAGACCCAGGCCAGTTGGGAACAGAAGAGGAGTCCTATTTGGTATCCAGGAAGTGCTAAAGGACCTCCCCCCAGCCTAAGGGGAGGATCCACAGGTCTGTGATACCAACTAAATACGTGGGACAACCAATGAAAAAAAAACAGGATCGGGAGTGAGGTCATACGGCTAAACGAAGGGAACCTGATGGGGACACCGAGCAGAGAACCCCAGACAATGCCCACTGTTCCTCAAAGGCGTCAAGGGAGCCAGTGGACGCCGCCCAGAGGAACTCTGCTCGGATGCGTGAACCGACGGAGGAGCGGAAATAGGCCCCACAGTCGCAGGAAATCCCGTCGGCCAACCTCCTCTCCCTGGTGTTATAGATGGCTAGTTTGGCCAGGGCCAAGAGGAGGTTGACAAGGAGATCCCGCGACTTTGTGGGGCCACGGATGGGGAGTGCATAGATAAACAGGTGAGGGGAAAAGTGCAACCAAAAACATAAGAGGAGAGCCAAGAGGAGCCGGAACAGGGGCTGCAACCTGGCGCACTCTAAATAAACGTGCGCCAGGGTTTCCTTCACGCCGCAAAAGGGGCAGGTGTTGGGGACAAGGGTAAACCGTGCCAAGTACACGCTCGTGCTCACGGTCCCGTGAAGGAGCCACCAACTGACATCCCTGGCGACCCTCGGGACCAGGGCAGAATACAGGCTGGCCCACCCGGGCTCCTCACCCTCGAGAGGTGGCAGGAGGTCCCGCCATTTCGTATCGGGGCGGGACATGAGGGTGAGGTAGTGAAGCGTGTGGAGCACGAGCGTGTACAGATGTTTTCTTGGCGCGGTCTGGAACAGAACCGGCTGCAGAGTAGGCAGCCGGCTCGCTGTGAAAGGGCGAGGGGGTCGATTGGGTCCACGGGGCAGGGGGCCGATAAAAAGGTCCACGGGGCCAGGGGTGGAAGGTGGGCGGGGCGTGCCCTCTCGTCGGACCCGGTCGAGGTAGCCCCGAGCAGCGGGCAGTAAAGCGGCCTTCACCTCCTGAAGTACGCGCCGGGGATTACGAGGGCTGGAGAGCCCCATGCTCTCAGCGAGCGTCAGGGGATCCACCCAGTTTCCCCGGTCGTAGTCCAGGAGGTCTCCGACCCTGGTGACTCCTGCCAAGACCAGCCTCTGGCGCACCGCGGGGGACTCCGCCACCTGCACACGGAGCTGGGGGTTGTGTAGCAGGGGCTCCGCGAGGAGATCAACCCCCACGGTGGCCGCCACGGACCTGGTCGTCGAAAAGAGCTTCCAGGTCCAGAGGAGGTCTTGGTAGAAGACCGGCAGCCCAGAGAGGTCTCGCGGAAGACCTCTCGGATGGAGATAAAAGAGCTGCCGGTTGTATCGGAGCCCTCGGAAGCGGCGGAGGAAGGCGTGCGCCAATACGCTCCACGCCGGACTACCCGCACTATACAGGAGCCTCTGCAGGGCCTGGAGGCGGAAGACGTGGACCTGAGTGCGCAGGCACTTTAGGCCCTGCCCCCCCTCCTCCAGGGGCAGGTGGAGGACCCCTGCAGCGACCCAGTGCATTCCTGGCCAGAAGAACTCCAGAACCGCCGTCCGGAGGTTGGCCAGGAAATCCGGGGCCGGGACCAGGGTGTTGAGCCGGTACCAGAGCATGGACAGGACTAATTGATTCAGCACCAGCGCCCTCCCCCGGAGAGAGAGGCACCGGAGTAGTCCTGTCCATTTCCGGAGCCGCGCCCTCACCCCGCCCTCTAAACCATGCCAGTTCTCCGGCGGAGACGGATGCATGGCAGAAAGGTAAACGCCGAGATAGAGCAGCAGACCCGCGCTCCACCGGATGGCCTGAAGCGCGGGTGGGAGGGAGCTCGCCTGCCACCCGTCCCCGACCACCAGGCCAGAGCTCTTGACCCAGTTGACCCGGGCGGAGGAGGCCGCCGAATAAATGGCCTGGCAAGCCTCCACCCGCACCAAGTCGCCCGGGTCCTGGACCACGAGGAGCACATCGTCGGCGTACGCCGACAGGACCAGCCGCAGCTCCGGCTCCCGGAGCACCAACCCCGTCAGCCTCCGACGGAGGAGACAGAGGAAGGGCTCGATCGCCAGAGCGTACAGCTGACCCGAGAGGGGACACCCCTGCCGTACTCCTCGCCCGAAGCTGACCGGCTCGGTCAGGGTGCAGTTGAGCCTGACCAGACACTCCGCAGAAGCGTACAGCACCTGGAGAAAACCCACAAACTGGGGTCTGAAGCCAAACGCTTGCAGAGTGCCCAGGAGATACCCGTGGTCCACCCTGTCGAACGCCTTCTCCTGATCCAGGGACAAGAGGGCGAACGACAGACCATCCCTACACCCTAATTCCAGAAGGTCCCGGACCAGATACAAGTTATCAAAGATCGTGCGGCCCGGGGATGGTGTAGGTCTGGTCTGGGTGGACCACGTCCGCCAGCACGGACCCTAGCCGCATCGAGATGGCCTTCGCAACGATTTTGTAGTCCGTGCTGAGGAGCGAGATGGGACGCCAATTCCGTAAATCGTGGAGGTCCCCCCCTCTTCGGCAATAAGGTGAACACGGCTCGCCTGCACGAGAGAGGGAGGATCCCGGCCTGCAAAGACTCGGCCCAGATGGTGACTAGGTCTGGGCCGAGGACGTCCCAGAACACGCGGTAGAACTCCACGGTCAGCCCGTCCATGCCCGGAGATTTATTGGTGGGCATGCGACGGAGGGCTTCCGAGAACTCGGCCAGAGTGAGAGGCAGCTCTAGCCGGTCCTGGTCGCCCGCGCTGGCCGTCGGGAGTCCGTCCCAGAGCACTTTGCAAGCGTCAGGATCGGTCGGATCCGGGGAGAAAAGAGCCGCATAGAAGGCCCTGGCCCTCCCGCATATCTCCACCGGATCCGTGAGGGGGGTGCCGTCCTCCGCCAGGAGGCAGGTGACGTGATTTTTGGCCCCCCCCTTTTCTCCAGGGCGTAGAAGAAGCGGGAGCCGCGATCCAGCTCCCGAAGGAGGCGGATGCGGGATCGAACAATGGCACCCCAGGCTCGATGATCCTCGAGGGCCCGGAGCTCCTCCCGCTTCTCCCGGCACGCTCCGCAGAGGGATGGATCCTCGGGGCTGGCGGCCAGACGCCTCTCCAGCTCTAAGACCTCCCGTTCCAACTGCTCTATCGCCGCATCCCTCCGTCGGCTGGCGCCCCGGGTGTAGTCGCGGCAGAAGAGCCGGGCGCGCACCTTCCCCAGGTCCCACCATCGCCACGCCGAGGGAAAGGCGCGCCTCTGCCCTCGCCAGGCCAGCCAGAACTCCCGGAAGGACGCCATGAAGTCCACGTCCTCCAGCAAACTATTATTAAAGTGCCAATAGGCCGGCCCCGGCCTCTCCGCGCAGAGAGAGGCCATCACGGTGGCAAGGTGGTGATCCGAAAAGGGGGCCAGCCGAATGCTGGAGGAGTGGGCTTGTGAAAGGTGGAAACGTGACAGGTAAATGTGGTCCAACCCGGAGTGGCGCGACCGATGGGCCTCCGCCCGGACGAAGGTGAACGTCGAAACGTCGTCCGGGTGGTGGTCGCGCCAGACGTCCACCAGGGAGTGGCGTTTGACGATCTCCCGGAGGACGTCCGCTGCGGCCGGGCACTGCTCGGTCCCCAAGCAGTCCCGTCCTCGAGGGTGGTGTTAAAGTCCCCGCCCAGGACCAGGCACTCACGAAGATCCAGGGAGCCGAGGAAGGCGGACGCCTGCTGATAAAAACGCAACCTCTCTGGGCCCGATGTCGGGGCATAGACGTTGACGAGATTAACCACAAGCCCCTCCATGCGGACCCGGAGGTGCAGCAGGCGGCCCGGCACAGCCTCAGCGACCCCCAGCACCTCGGGCCGTAGGTCGGGGGAGAACAGGGTCGCCACTCCTGCCAAGCGAACCGAGAGGTGGCTAAAGTAGACCCTGTCCCCCCACTCCAGCCGCCAGCTAGCTTCAGCGGCCGGATCCGTATGGGTCTCCTGCAGGAAAACCACAGAGTACCCCCCGTCCCGAAGGAAGGAGAGCACCTGGCTCCTGCGGAGACCCATCCTACAGCCCCGGGCGTTCAAAGTGGCAAAGATGATCGGCGCCATGAGGAGTGCTGGGGGGGATCCTCGCCGGCAGACACGCCCACGGCCTCCGTCGGGCCGTGCAGCAATCCGTGACCAAACCCGTAGGTGAGTAGAGAGTCACGGAAGAGGCGGACCCGCCGGTAGGCCGCAACGGCCTGCTTCCCGGTCCTCTTATCCTCCCCCATGAGGGCCCTCGCGGCCCAGAGGATCAGATGGAAATCCCCCCACCGCTGGAGCGCAAGTTGGACCTTGTTACGGGAGCCACAGACGTCCTCAAGGAACTCCCGCAGCTCCTCCCTCAGCGCATGGGGGGGCGGGGTAACAGATCGAGAACCGTCCCCCAGCGGGGCCCCCGTCACAGCCCCGTGGCCCACCGAGGTGGGCAGGCAGGGGGCAGACCCTCGACGTGGCGTCCGATGGGCCGACGCCACGCGGCCCGCCCCGCTCCCCGGTTCAACAGGGGGCGGCGGAAGGAGAACAGCAGCCCCTGATGGGTCAGGGCAGGGAAAAACAACTAAGTCCGCGCCCTGGGTGCGGCGGAGATAATGCAGCAGCCCTCTCCCTCCTAGCCTCTACAGCAGAGGAGTCGAAGGGGGATCTTCTGGCCACTGGAGAAAGAGGTTTCTGTTCCCTGAGTGACCAGAGCAGGGGCTGCTCCAGGTTAATGAGAACACCTGACTCCAATTAAGCTGCTAAGAGTCAGGTGAGGCTGATAAGCACCTGACTCTAATTAAGGCCCCTTTAATGCTATAAAAGGGCTCACTCCAATCAGGCCAAAGGAAGCCAGAGGAGAGGAAGTGCGTGTGAGGGACTGGGAGCAAGAGGCATGCAAAAAGCTGAGAGTGAGTAGGCATGCTGCTGGAGGACTGAGAAGTATGAGCGTTATCAGACATCAGGAGGAATGTCCGGTGGTGAGGACAAAGAAGGTGTTGGGAGGAGGCCATGGGGAAGCAGCCCAGGGAGTTGTAGCTGTCGCACAACTGTACCAGGAGGCACTCTAGACAGCTGCAGTCAGTGGTGAGCTGGAGCCGGTTCGCAGGAACCGGTTGTTAAATTTAGAAGCCGTTTTAGAACCGGTTGTTCTGGGACAACCAGTTCTAAAAGGGCTTTTAAATTTAACAAAAGCTCCGGCAGCTGTCCACCCCGCCCCTGGCCCCAGCTCACTTCCCACTCCTCCCCTGAATGCTCCCCCTCTCTTCTCCTCCCCCTCCCCTGTTTCCCGAGAATCAGATGTTCGCAGGAAGCCTGAAACAAGCAGCAGGCAGGTAAGCTGGGGCCGGAAGCGCGAGGAGGACTCCAGAGAGGTGCGGCGTGGCCCAGTCCGGCCCGGCCTCCTGGCCCTAGCCTGGCCCCGGCCAAGTGCCCCCGGCTCCTGCCCCATGGCTCCAACCCGGCTCAGGCCCCGTGGCGCCGGTCCCGGTCCCGGCCCAGCGGCTCCGGCCCGGCCCGGCTTGGACCCGCCCGAGCGGACCCGGACCCGGCTGAGCAGCTCCAGGCAGCGCAGTCAGGGAGCAGGGAGGGGGTGTTGGAAGAGGGCAGGGGAGTTTGTGGGATTGTGGGGGGGTGGATGGGGTCGAGGTGGTCAGAGGGCAGGGAACAGGGGGATTGAATGGGGGCAAGGGTTCTGAGGGAGCAGTCAGGAAGGAGCAGGGGTTGGATGGGGTGGGGCGGCAGTCAGAGGCAGGGGTCCTGGGGGGCCATCAGGAATGTGAGGAGGGGTTGGATGGGGTGGCAGGGTGCAGTCAGGGGACAGGGAAGGGGGTGGATGGGGCAGAGATCCCGGGGTGGGGGATCAAGGAATGTGGGGGGTTGGATGGGGCAGGAGTCCCGGGGGGGGCAAGACCCCCTTGTGGGGTGAGGAGGAGGGAACCTGTTGTTAATATTTTGGCAGCTCATCACTGGCTGCAGTCCACGGGGCCCTGGGCTGGAACCCAGAGTAGAGGGCGGTCCCGGGTTCCCCCCAAACCTCCCAACTCCTGATCAAACACAGGAGGAATTGACCTGGACTGTGGCTTCTACCAGAGGGGAAGGTCTCTGGGCTGTTTCCCGACCCACAGGGTGAATCTGTGAGGGGAGCAAATCCGCCAATAAGTGCAGGACCCACCAAGGTAGAGGAGGAACTTTGTCACAATAGTAAGATTTTTAAGCATGTGTTTAAAGTACCTACACATGACAAGAGAAGTTAGTAACATAAATATAGAAGCAGCAGCAGCAGCTGTTGTTTGGACAATTGTCCACCAGGAGATGGGGCTGTAAGATGCATTATGAACAGGATCTTTCAGTTGGGTGATGGTTTGATTGGAGAGCTGGACTTGAATGCAACCTTTGGTGACGTGGTTATGAACGGTGGTAAATGCAGATGCAGCAGCCAGGACCACTTTGAGTAGTAGCTCCTTGGCCAGTTGAACCCATGTGTTGTCTAGGTACAGGTTGTTATACCACCAAGGAGTTGCTCTCATTTTAGTGAACACGTGGCTGGGGAGGTGCACATCACCTAGGGTAAATGAGTCAGTAATCTGCAGGCACATGGAAGCGTTTGCCTGGAACTGTAATGGTGCGTACATGTAATAAGATGCAGTGGTGATGAAACACCACTGGGTAGCGGATACTTGTACAGCAACTTCACCATCTGCAAGAGGAAGGAGATCCACAACAACAGAAGGGGACGAGGTCATAGGGCGAAGAGTAGAACAGGAGCACACGATGTAATCGTCTGTTTTTGTGCAACAGTCCGAGGTTGTCATCAGTGTAGCATTGTCAGGGGATGGTGTCAGGTATCCAGACAGTCCTACTTTGTACACCATATTATTAGCCACATATTCAATAGACTTGAAATGGAAAGAAGGAAGAAACACATGAGTAAGAATAACAGAAGGATACACAAGAAGGAAATTGAAGGAGGAGGGTGAGTCTGAAGGAAGTAGAGAGGCTACTATTAGTTGTGTAGAGATGCCCGCAATGTGGGCAATGGCGAGGGAGGAAAGGGTATGGGACGGGGAAAACCCAGGCATACATCTAACATGTTTGGGTTGTGTGTTGTTTTTTTTTGCAATGTTAAACAGATCACGAGCCAGCATATCACAAGCACGACCTTTAGCTTGTGACTTGGCCAAGTTGACAATAGCATTGGAGGTTTTCTCAATGATTTTCTAAAAATCCTCTATGGCTACATCAATTGCAGTCAGAGCATAAGATAACCTGGTGTTGGTATGTCTAAGGGGTTGGGTGGTTTGGCCTTTGAAACAACATTTTGTGATCTTGCATTCCGAAATTGGGAGTTCTACATGCATGTGCCCACATTCCCTGAAGTTAAATACCCAGTTACAGTTCAGAGCCAGTGAGATGCAGGGAGGGAGCTGAAGACTGCTTCCTGGCTGTGGTAGTGGATTGAGACTTTGGAGCCTGGATGTTTTTGGAGGCCAGCTGTAACCACGATAGGTCCCAGGTGGTCCAGTCTGGAGGCAAGCCAAATGGCTGGTTTCTTTACTCATTCACTGCTGCCTCCTATAGAGAGCTGCACATACTGGCCAGCTTTGAAACAGGTATCTTGTGTAACATGTACCAAGGACAGATCCCAGGAGGCTGCATCAGGTATGTTTGCCAGGAGGATTAACGTGGGGAGTCACATTTGTTACCTAAAAGGATACAATATAAACAAAATGAATTTATTTATACATTTTACATACGTTTTATGACCCCATGTTGGAATTCCTTGCACTTTCATAGAGGTATTTGTGTGGGCCAATACTATGACCTGATTTCCCTCTTGTACGACTGTCCAAGAGGGGGTCTCTGGAGGGTCCTGGGCTTAAGAGAGTGCTTAAGAGGGTGCACTTCTACAAGGAACCATTATGCCTTGCTGAAGTAAAGAGTAAATATTACCTACCATGTCCATGGCCTCAGATTTGAGGGGTATTGCTTGGTAGGTGGAGGAAATTGACTGGTAACCTGGATCGGTGGGCAAAGATGAGCAGGCATCGAACTGCAAGACAGCTTATTTTCTGCTCAAATAGAAGGGAACCTGGAACATAATTCTTGAAAAATGATTAGATGTATCCCAAGGAAGAGCCACAGATTTGGTAGTGCAACAGAAGAGAGAAATGCATCATTGCAGAGGGGGATGGTATGAGTATGCATAAGTTTATCAGTAACTGTACTCTGAGCAAGGTTAAGAATTGCTGCAATGTTGCAGAGGACATCCATGCCCAAAATAGTCCCCTCTGCATTTGAAGCTACATAAAAGGAATGGGTCTAAAAGAATAGATTAGATTCTACAAGAACAGGATAGCTTTTGTAAGCCGTGAATTGTGCACCTCCTACCCCTGAAATAGTAATATACTGTTTAGAGGTGGGGAGGGGGAGGTCAGTAATAGAAACAGATGCTTCCGTGTCCATGAGAATTGTGCATGGCTGGTCCCTTATCCATGCTTGTAAGTGTGGCCTCAAGGGATTTATATCTGCATCAGCGGTACTGACAGGTAAGAGGGGAGGGGGGGCCACTGGATCCTAGCAGGCCATGGAATTTAAAAGCCTGGCCACTTCCTCTTTACTCAAGTGTGAGTAAGGGTTGGCAGTTGGTTGAGACACTGGGTGGGGCTGTTGTTGGTTACCTAGAGTTATTTGGCTTGGACACCCGGCTGCCCAATGTCCGGTCTCTCTGCATACAAAAGGCTGGGAGGTAGGGGGTGTGTGGGGGCAGGAACAGGTTGAAAGGGCAGTGAAGTACTGAAGGGATTTAACTGGCTGTGATTTTGTCCCTGACTAGGCTTTTAGGTTTTTGTGTTTGCAGTTCTTTTGGGTATGCCCGAGACGCCCACAATTATAGCAGGCTACATTATCTTTTGCTGTTACCACAGCAATGCGAGTAGCCTTGCTCCTTATTTCTTTAGCTTGTCTGGCTTCGCATTCAGAGGCCCACATACAGATGGATTCATAATCAGAGCCTGGGTTTACTCCCAAATTAAGGGCTGTTCGCAGGTGGGAGTTAAAACCTTCCTTTAACATCTTTAAAAATGCCTGATCCGTTTTCTTTGGGTCTGCAATGCCTGCATTGCTGGAATACATCTCCCACTTTCTCTCACAATATTGAAAGGCCAGCTCATCCTTGCCTTTTACGCAGCCCATGATCAGTCCCCAATTACCAGCTCCGTTTCCCAAGGCTTCTTGGATGGCTTCCTTAAACTCAGGGCAAGTAAGAGTCATATCATTTTCAGATTCAAATTTAACCGAGGCCCTAACACCGTTTCGGTGCACTTCTGTAGGGATCTTGGCCCATGATAGATCGGGGCATTTAGCTTTTGTTAAGATATAAAGACCCCTGGGATGTAACATATAGGTGGTAACCATCTGGCTTATTCTTTTCCAGAAAATCAAATTTGGGTCTTTAGGCTTTAAATCAGGGAGATCTTTTAGTAAGCCCCTCATTTCCTCAGTGCTGAGAGGAGTGTACTTATAAGTATTATGAGCCACTCTGTTTTCACCTGTCCCTGACCACCAAGAGGTCACTTGGAGAGGGGCTAAGGGAGCACTGGCACTTAATTTTGGGTTAAAAGGGGAGAGAGGAGGAGGAGGGGACCAATTATCTTGATCTTCCCCAATGTGGGCCGGGTTCCAATTTTGAATTTGTTTCTCAAGGTGTTTCCAATTAATTTCATTTTGGTCTTTATCAGTATTGCTGCTTGAGTCAGGGTTAGTAAAATTACCCTTCTGTTGTATGCTAACAACAATAGGATGTGCAGAGAAGGTTGTTTTTTTGGTTTTTTTTTAGTTTTGCTTTTAGAGCCTTGTTTTCTGCTTTAAGCTCGCTCAGCTTGCGGCTGCAATCTGCCTTTTGATTCAGCTCTGATGTAAGAGCCTTTTGGAGTGTTTCCAACTCTTGTAATTTTCTTTGATGTTCACAATACATTATTACAATTCCTTTCTCTAATCTTCCTTTCATCTGACCAGACCACCACAACATGCTATCCATCATACTCATATCTTAGAATCATAGAATATCAGGGTTGGAAGGGACCTCAGGAGGTCATCTAGTCCAACCCCCTACTCAAAGCAGGACCAACCCCCAACTAAATCATCCCAGCTAGGGCTTTGTCGAGCCTGACCTTAAAAACCTCTAAGGAAGGAGATTCTACCACCTCCCTAGGTAACCCATTCTAGTGTTTCACCGCCCTCCTAGTGAAAAAGTGTTTCCTAATATCCAACCTAAATCTCCCCCACTGCAACTTGAGACCATTACTCCTCGTTCTGTCATCTGGTACCACTGAGAACAGTCTAGATCCATCCTCTTTGGAACCCCCTTTCAGGTAGTTGAAAGCAGCTATCAATCCCCCCTCATTCTTCTCTTCTGCAGACTAAACAATCCCCGTTCCCTCAGCCTCTCCTCATAAGTCACGTACTCCAGCCCCCTAATCATTTTTGATACCCTCCGCTGGACTCTTTCCAATGTTTCCACATCCTTATTGTAGTGTGGAGCCCAAAACTGGACACGGTACTCCAGATGAGGCCTCAGCAATGCTGAATAGAGGGGAATGATCATGTCCTTCATTCCATCCATCTTTTGCCATTATCTTTTTTGAATCTTCTCATGTTTCCCTTTCATAAAATCAATGAGTCGCCCTCCCCTGGAGGGCATCACTGATGTTCCCTGGGGCCAGCCAATGAGTCTCCCTCCTGTAGAGGGTATCATTGGTGTATCCTGGGGCACGCCAGTGAGTCCCCCCCCCCATGGAGGGTATTGTTGACGCATTCTGGGGCAATTCATAAGACATTGTATCCCAGCTTCCTGAAACCCACTTAAGCAGCGCTTCAGGGGAGACTGACTGAGCACACCCTTGTACTCAGTTTATTGCAGCACACACTCTGGTGCGCAGTACCTGGCAGTACAGCCTTTGCCTCCAGCAATCCCTGCACCCCAACAATCACTGAACAAACACAGTCCCATTCAGTCCTCTTGCCTGTGTGTCCTAAATGTGGTTTGTATTAAAAAAGGGGTGTGAAGGGGTGCTTCAGAGTGTCCCAAACCAAGGTGTGTGCTAGAGGTGGTAAGTAAAAAGGTACTCACCTCTATCCCTGGTTGTGAGAAACTCTCCGAGGATTCCTGATCACATCCTGCTTGCAGTGCCAAAACTGTTAGGCAAAAAGATTCTTTTCTCCAAGAATCAGGCACACACAGACAATATTGAAGGGGGTTTCTTTATGGTACTGGGAAGACAGACAAGCAGCTTCAAAAATATGGTGCCACTGTGGCCAGTTATATTCATTCTTTTATCAATTCATTTGCATTTATCTGTACATACAGAGACAGACATTGTTACAAGTCGAGAAAGAACCCTGAACAAAGATAAAAATAAGAACAGTACGTACATATAGAGGTTATTCTAATTGCATCAAACATCTATGACTACCTTGTGGGGAAGGAGGTGGGGGGGGTAGCATTGTTCTAAGAACTGAGTTACTGGGTGGGCATTGACCATATAAGGTAAGCTAAGTTATCAGGTATTGACAGAAACTATGTCCTTGCTTCTCAGCAATTTCTGTCTTTTCTTTTGGCTGAATTTTAACTCCTTCCTGACAGTTTCCAGTTTAACCAATTATGTATCCACTTAATGGTAGTTCTCTCAAGCCCCCATTCTCCAGCTTACTTATCAGAATGCCATGTGAGACTGTGTCAAAAGCCTTGCTGAAGTCCAGGTATATGATGTCCACTGCATTCCCCCATCCACCAAACCAGTTACACTGCCAAAGAGGGAAATCAAGCTGGTTTGGCATGATTTGTTCTTAGGGCTTGTCTACAATGGCAATTTACAGCCCTGCAACTTTCTCGCTCAGGGGTGTGAAAAAACACCCCCCTGAGCGCAGCAAGTTTCAGCGTTGTAAAGCACCAGTGTAGACAATGCACCAGCGATGGGGGCTGAGCCCCTCATGGAGATGTTTTTTTTAGAGCGCTTTAGTGTTGCCAGTGTAGACTAGCCCTTAGTAAATCCATGCTGGCTGGTAGTGATCAGCCCTCCATCCTCCAGGTATTCGCAAATGGGATGTTTTATACATTGCTCTAGTAGCTTCCCAGGTATTGAGGTCAGGCTGACTGGTCTATAGTTCATTCCCCGGCTCCTCCTTTCCCCTCTTTTTAAAGATGGGCACTGTGTTAGCTTTCTCCAGTGTTCTGGGACCTCTCCTGTCATCCATGAGTTTGCAAATATTATTGCCAGAAGCTCCGAGATTTCTTCAGATAATTTCTTCAGCATCCCGGGGTGAATAACATCCAGTCCCAGTGATTTTAATTCATTCAAATTGGTCAGAAGATCTCTGACACATTCTTTACTTATCGTGACCTGCCTCCCTTCCCCTTTATTGTCTATGGTAACTTTGCTAGTTGTTCAATCACATTTTATTTTTTGTGAGAGGACTAAAGCACCTGAACTACAACTCACATAAGGCACTGCAATAGCATTTCCAAAGCAAAATATATTGTGGCAGGTTTTTTTTGCTTGGGTGTTTTGGTTTTTTTGATAGAAATTTAAAAAAAAATCCTCCAAAAGCAGTCACTTTCAATGACCAGTTTCATATAGTCAGACCCCAATTTCTGTTTTGATGGAAAATTTCCACCCAGCCCTAGCCTTGAGGTTGTTGGGAATCTTAATTAGCCAGCATTTGTGAAGAGCTGTGCAACCCTCTTTTGGGGGAAGGAGCTGGTCAGGTTAATGAAAGATCCAAGCCAGCAGGTATTCAGGTGTCAACACTCTTGCACTAATAGTGCCCCTTAAACTGTGTGCATTTCAAGTGCCACCAGCCTGGGACAGAATGGAGAATGGGTGACTATAGGAAGCAGAACTCAGAACTCCCAGCTTGACCTCCATTCCTTGGGGCACTGTTGTACAAGTGCTGTCTTGTGACATCTCCCTCACTTTCCAGGTGTAGTGGGATACTTAGATGGTAGTATCTATACCTAGAAACTTGTTTCTATGTATTGGTGTTGGGGGCGAGCGGGGGGGGGGGGGTGGATTGTACATGCAAAAATCTGCCTACACATGGAGGCCAAGTTTGAAAATCCAGCCCCACTGTGAGGGGCATGTGATGGAAATGGACTATGCTGCCATCTGTCAGTACAATTCATGAGGTGTAATTCAAAGAGTTACTCTGAGCAAGGAGGGTTTTTTAAATTCTTTTGTTATTCTGTCCCTTTCCCCAAAAGGCGGAGATTGTTCTTCTAGGTTTTCATAGGAGGGGAACAGCCCCATGGTTCTTCTGGGGCCTGATCCATTGACGTGCTCAACATCTCCTAAGGGCTGCAGAGCGCATTGCAGGATTGTGCCCACTAGTTAGTGACTCCTTTGATGCACATCTTGCAGACAGAGCTGCCAATGACAGCCATTTGCTGACTCCCTCCTTCCCTTTCATGCAGCAAGCCAGAAAACACTGTAGGTCCTTGTACCTATTGGGTTCTGGGAAGTGGGCGGGCGGAGGCCCGCCCACTGCTAAAGGATCCCCCCCAGCCTAAGGGGAGGTTCCACAGGGCCTCAGAAACCCACTAATTGCGGGGGACAACTAATAAAAGAACAGGGACAGGAGTGCGGTCAAAGGGTCATAAGAAGGGAGCCTGACAGGGACACCAAGCAGAGAAACCCGGACAGCACCCACTGCTCCTCGAAGGTGTCAAGGGAGCCAGCGGACGCCGCCCAGAGGAACTCTGCCCGGAGACGTGAACGGACTAAGGATCGGAAACAGGCCCCACAGTCGCAGGAGTCTCCACTGGCCAACCGCCTCTCCCTGGTCACGTAGATGGCCATTTTTGCCAGGGCAAGGAGGAGGTTGACCAGGAGGTCCCGCGGCTTCGTGGGGCCACGGATAGGGAGTGCATGGAGAAGCAGGTGAGGGGAAAAGAGCAGCCAGAAACGTAACAGGATATTAGTGAGGAGCCGGTATAGGGGCTGCAGCCTGGCGCACTCTAAGTAAATGTGCGCTAGGGTCTCCCTCACGCCGCAGAAGGGGCAGGTGTCTGGGACAGGGGTAAACCGCGCCAAGTACACGCCCGTGCTCACGGCCCCATGGAGGAGCCACCAACTGATATCCCCGCTGGGCCTCAGGACGAGGGTAGAGTAGAGGCTGGCCCACCGGGTGTAGGTCCTTGTATCTATTGGGTTTCCGGGAAACTGGGCGGGCGGAAGCCCGCCCAATGCTAAAGGATCCCCCCCCCAGCCTAAGGGGAGGTTCCACAGGACCTCAGAAACCCACTAATTTCGGAGGACAACTAATAAAAGAACAGGGACAGGAGTGTGGTCAAAGGGTCATAAGAAGGGAGCCTGACAGGGACACCGAGCAGAGAACCCCGGACAGCGCCCACTGCTCCTCGAAGGCATCAAGGGAGCCAGTGGACGCCGCCCAGAGGAACTCTGCCCGGAGACGTGAGCGGACGAAGGACCGGAAACAAGCCCCACAGTCTCAGGAGTCTCCGTCGGCCAACCTCCTCTCCCTGGTTGCGTGGATGGCCTTTTTAGCCAGGGCGAGGAGGAGGTTGACCAGGAGGTCCCGCGACTTTGTGGGGCTACGGATAGGGAGTGCATGGAGAAGGAGGTGAGGGGAAAAGTGCAGCCAGAAACGTAACAGAATGTCGGTGAGGAGCCGGTATAGGGGCTGCAACCTGGCGCACTCTAGGTAAACATGCGCCAGGGTCTCCCTCACGCCGCAGAAGGGGCAGGTGTCCGGGACAGGGGTGAACCGCGCCAAGTACACGCCCGTGCTCACGGCCCCGTGAAGGAGCCGCCAGCTGATATCCCCGGCGGGCCTCGGGACCAGGGTGGAGTACAGGCTGGCCCACTGGGTGTAGGTCCTTGTAGCAGGGTGGTCACCTGCTCCTGCCTTAAAAAGCTTAAAACAGCCCTGGGGAGAGGGCTGTGGCAGGGAGGGAAAAGCAGGGCTGATTAGGGAAAGCCGCCTCAGCAGGGGGCAATGTCCCAATCAGGCCAAGACTGGCTTAATGAGGGCCCAGCAGGCTCTTATAAGAAGGCTGGGGCCTGAAGCCAGAGACAGACTCTCTCTAGCTTTGAGAAGGAGGGACCTGGCTGCAGGGAGTTGAGAGAAGGTACTTGGAGTGGAGCAGACCTGGGGGAAGGCCAAGGGAGCTGGGGCGGTCTGGCCTGGAAACCCCCCAGGCTGTAGCCTAGTGGAAGGCCAATTAGGTACTGGGGTTGCAGGGGGCAGCCCGTGGGTAGGCAGAGGCAGCAGGTCCAAACCCCCCTTGCCTATGATGAGTAGATTTTACACTGCAGTCTGCCCCAGTGAGTGGGGTCTAGATGGTGACTGGCAGTAGCCTGTGACTGAGGCAAGGTGGGGATAGAGGGTTGGGGGTTCCCCTGGGTGGGGAGACCCTGAGACTCTGGGGGTATTGCTAGGGGGCAGCACCCCAAAGACAAGGGGCACCAGGTCCGGGGAGGGACATGGGGGCCAGTGGCATTGGGATACTGGCCTGCAGAGGGTGCTCTGGAGGGTAGAAATGCTAATTCCCTGAGATGACCAGCAGGAGGTGCTGCAGTGGTGAGTCATGCACTGAGACAGTCCTGCAGAAAAGAGGAGCTGCTATTTTTATTTTTGTTTGCCAGATATTGATATTTCCTTTCATGTTTCTGATGAAGCTTGAAATAATGTCTTCCCTATTTCCTCTTGTTTTAAACAAATACATCTATGATGCTGGCAGAGCCATGCGGTAAGCTGTTAACAGACAAAAAAATCTGCAAAAGAATTGCATGTATCTCTCAACTTGTTTTTAATTAGGTCCTACGTAACCTGTGGTCAGTGTGTTTGCACACTATTTTCCAGTTACAACGTTGGAATATATGTGGCTTCCTTGAAGTAGGTGTTCAGCATAGAGCTGGTTTTAGTCTAAACAGTATTTCATTGGCAAAAAGCTGTTTTGACTAAAACAAGTATTTTTTGTGTGGGAAAAACTGTTTTGTTTTTGGCAAAAAAAATTGCAAGGGAAAAATATTTTGAAGTGAAAAGGTTCATTTTGGAGAACATTGTTTTTGAAAATTTCAAAAGAGCTCAGAATCTTAAACTAAAATGAGTTTCTCATTTTTATAGTTTAATATTTTTTCCTGACATGGTGGTGGTGGTGGTAGTAGTATGTACAATGTGCTACTGACATGCTCATTAAATAATATGAAAATAAATTTCTAAATGAAATTTCAAAATCACAAATTTTCTAAAACCAAAACTCTTCAGAATTTGCATTTTCAGAGAATCTTAAATCTTTTTCATTGTGATTTTGAAATGAAAACAAATGTCAAACTGTCAATATTTCCTCTGCAATGGAAATTTGAGTTTTGTGCAGCTCTAACTTAGCTGCCATGCTGCATTACACCCTGGAGCTGAATGCAGGTCAAAAGGCCATATACACCTAGCTGCCCTCAAAGTATTTGGCTCTGATCATGCATTGGGCCCTGCTTGGCCCAGGCTAGGTCCCAGTTGGCTTTCTAAGCTGCTTGCTAGCCCTGCAGTGGGGATATGCTCAGGTCGATCCTGGCACATTAGCAGTTGCTGGTACAATATTGGGGTTTCATCTAGCAAGTAACAAACTGCCAGTGTGAGCAGCCAGCATCTACCTCTCAGTGGGACGCTTCCCAGCCATCCCTGGTTCAGAACTGAGGGAATGCTCATCATGTGTTGTCATGTTTTGCTGTGAGATAGTGGGGGAAGTGCATAGGCTTGTGGAGTGCCAGGTGAAAGGCTAGCTCCTCTGTGCTTCTCTAGGCAACATCTGGGCCCACCAATCCCTTAGCTTTACCAAGGAATAGCCCCTCTCACCCTTGGCCTGGGCCCCCAGCTCCTGGAGGCATGTGACTACATGAGAATTGCAACTCCCTTTTCCCTTTTAAGTGACAGTTATAGTCCTTGTGCTTGGGCCCATGACCAGCTTGTAGCCAATGCAGCACTGTCTGCCTGAGTCTGCAGGTAGCTGGGAGGGTGTACTATTGGGTTATCCGGGAGAGGGGGCGGGCGGAAGCCCGCCCCATGCTAACGGATCCCCCCCCAGCCGAAGGGGAGGATCCACAGGGCCACGGAAACCCACTAAGTGCGGGGGACAACTAATAAAATAACAGGGACAGGAGTGAGGTCAAAGGGTCATAAGGAGGGAGCCTGATGGGGACACCGAGCAGAGAACCCCGGACAGCGCCCACTGCTCCTCGAAGGCGTCAAGGGAGCCAGCGGACGCCGCCCAGAGGAACTCCGCCCGGAGACGTGAGCGGACGAGGGACCGGAAACAAGCCCCACAGTCGCAGGAGTCTCCGTCGGCCAACCTCCTCTCCCTGGTCGCGTGGATGGCCTTTTTAGCCAGGGCGAGGAGGAGGTTGACCAGGAGGTCCCGCGACTTTGTGGGGCCACGGATAGGGAGTGCATGGATAAGGAGGTGAGGGGAAAAGTGCAGCCAGAAACGTAACAGAATGTCGGTGAGGAGCCGGTATAGGGGCTGCAACCTGGCGCACTCTAGGTAAACATGCGCCAGGGTCTCCCTCACGCCGCAGAAGGGGCAGGTGTCCGGGACAGGGGTGAACCGCGCCAAGTACACGCCCGTGCTCACGGCCCCGTGAAGGAGCCGCCAGCTGATATCCCCGGCGGGCCTCGGGACCAGGGTGGAGTACAGGCTGGCCCACCGGGGCTCCTCACCCTCCACAGGTGGCAAGAGGTCCCGCCACTTGGTGTCGGGGCGGGACACGAGGGTGAGGAAGTGAACGGTATGGAGCACGAGCGGGTAGAGTTGTTTCCTTGGCGCGGTTTGGAAACGGACCGGCTGCAGATCGTGCAGCCGGCTGGCAGAGAAGGGGCGGGGGGGCCGGTCGGGTCCACGGGGCAGGGGCCCGATGAAGAGGTCCGGAGGGCTCGGGGTGAGGGGTGGGCGGGGCGTGCCCTCACGCAGGACCCGGTCGAGGTAAGCCCGAGCAGCGGGCGGCAAAGCGGCCTTCACCTCCTGTAGTACGCGCCGGGGAGTACAAGGTCTGGAGAGCCCCATCCGCCGAGCGAGCGTCAGGGGATCCAGCCAGTCTCCCCGGTCGTAGTCCAGGAGGTCTCCGACCCTGGTAGCTTCCGCCAGGACCAACCTCTGGCGCACCGCGGGGGACTCCGCCACCTGCACACGGAGCTGAGGGTTGTGTAGCAGGGGCTCCGCGAGGAGGTCTGCCCCCTCGGTGGCCGCCACGGACCTGGTCGCAGAGAACAGCTTTCAGGTCCGGAGGAGGTCCTGGTAGAAGACCGGCAGCCCGGAGAGGTCTCGCGGAAGGCCCCTCGGGTCGAGATAAAGGAGCTGCCGGTCGTATCGGAGCCCTCGGAAGCGGCGCAGGAAGGCGTGCGCCAGGGCTCTCCATGCCGGACTACCCGCACCATAAAGGAGCCTCTGCAGTGCCTGGAGGCGGAAGACATGGACCTGAGTGTGGAGGCACTTCAGGCCCTGCCCTCCCTCCTCCAGGGGCAGGTGGAGTACCCCTGCAGGGACCCAGTGCAGTCCTGGCCAAAAGAACTCCAGAACCACCCTCCGGAGGTCGGTCAGGAACACCGGGGCCGGGACCAGGGTGTTGAGCCGGTACCAGAGCATGGACAGGACCAGTTGATTGAGCACCAGTGCCCTCCCTCGGAGGGAAAGGCACCGGAGGAGTCCTGTCCATTTCCGGAGCCGCTCCGCCACCCTGCCCTGCAAACCTTGCCAGTTCTCCGGCGGAGAGGGATGCGTGGCAGAAAGGTAAACGCCGAGATAGAGCAGCGGACCCGCGCTCCACCGGATGGCCTGAAGCGCGGGTGGGAGGGAGCTCGCCTGCCACCCGTCCCCGACCACCAGGCCAGAGCTGTTGACCCGGGCGGAGGAGGCCGCCGAGTACACGGCTTGGCAGGCCTCCACCCGCGCCAAGTCGCCCGGGTCCTGGACCACGAGGAGCACATCGTCGGCGTACGCCGACAGGACCAGCCGCAGCTCCGGCTCCCGAAGCACCAACCCCGTCAACCTCCTGCGGAGGAGACAGAGGAAGGGCTCGATCGCCAGGGCGTACAGCTGACCCGAGAGGGGGCACCCCTGCCGCACTCCCCGCCCGAAGCTGACCGGCTCGGTCAGGGTCCAGTTGAGCCTGACCAGACACTCTGCGGAAGCGTACAGCACCTGGAGAAAACCCACAAACTGGGACCCGAAGCCTAACGCCTGCAGAGTGCCCAGGAGATACCCGTGGTCCACCCTGTCGAATGCCTTCTCCTGATCCAGGGACAGGAGGGCGAACGACAGACCATCCCTGCACCCAAGCTCCAAGAGATCCCGGACCAGATACAGGTTGTCGAAGATGCTACGGCCCGGGACGGTGTAGGTCTGGTCTGGGTGAATCACGTCCTCCAGCACGGCCCCCAGCCGCAGCGAGATGGCCTTGGCTACGATCTTGTAGTCCGTGCTGAGGAGCGAGACGGGACGCCAATTCCGTAAGTCGCGGAGGTCCCCCTTCTTCGGCAGTAAGGCGAGCACGGCTCGCCTGCACGAGAGAGGGAGGACCCCGCTCCGCAAGGACTCGGCCCAGACGCTGACCAGGTCCGGGCCGAGGACGTCCCAGAACACGCGGTAGAACTCCACGGTCAGCCCGTCCATGCCCGGAGACTTGTTGGTGGGCATGCGGCGGAGGGCTTCCGAGAACTCGGCCAGAGTGAGAGGCAGCTCTAGCCGGTCTCGGTCGCCCGCGCTGACCGTCGGGAGCCCGTCCCAGAGCACTCTGCAAGCGGCAGGATCGGTCGGATCCGGGGAGAAAAGGCGCGCGTAGAAGGTCCGGGCCCTCTCGCACATCTCCGCCGGATCCGTGAGGGGGGAGCCGTCCTCCGCCAGAAGGCAGGTGACGTGCTTCTTGGCCCCCCTCCTTTTCTCCAGGGCATAGAAGAAGCGAGAGCCGCGATCCATCTCCCGAAGGAGGCGGATGCGGGATCGAACAAAGGCGCCCCGGGCCCGATAGTCTTCGAGGACCCGGAGCTCCTCCCGCTTCTCCCGGCACGCCCCGCAAAGGGATGGATCCTCGGGGCTGGCGGCCAGACGTCTCTCCAGCTCTAAGACCTCCCGCTCCAACTGCCCTATCGCCGCATCCCTCCGTCGGCTGGCGCCCCGGGTGTAGTCACGGCAGAAGAGCCGGGCGCGCACCTTCCCCACATCCCACCACCGCCGCGCCGAGGGAAAGGCATGCCGCTGCCCTCGCCAGGCCAGCCAGAACTCCCGGAAGGATGCTACGAAGCCCTCATCCTCCAGCAAGCTGTTGTTAAAGTGCCAATAGGCCGGCCCCGGCCTCTCCGCACAGAGAGAGGCCGTCACGGTGGCGAGGTGGTGGTCCGAAAAAGGGGCCGGCCGGACGCTGGAGGACTGGGCCCGTGAGAGATGGAACCGTGACAAATAAATGCGGTCCAACCGGGAGCGGCACGACCGATGGGCTTCCACCCGGACATAGGTGAACGTGGAGGCATCGTCCGGGTGGTGGTCGCGCCAGACGTCCACCAGGGAGTGATGGGTGACAATCTCCCGGAGGACGTCCGCGGCGGCTGGGCTCTGCTCGGTCCCCGAGCGGTCCCGCTCCTCTGGGACGGTGTTGAAGTCCCCGCCCAGGACCAGGCACTCACGAGGATCCAAGGAGCCAAGGAAGGCGGACGCCTGCTGATAGAACTGCAGCCGCTCCGGGGGCGATGTCGGGGCATAGACATTGACGAGGTTGACCACGAGCCCCTCCATGCGGACCCGGAGGTGCAGCAGGCGGCCCGGCACAGCCTCGGCGACCCCCAGCACCTCAGGCCGTAGGTCGGGGGAGAACAGGGTAGCCACTCCAGCCCGACGGGTTGTGAGATGGCTGAAGTAGACCTCGTCCCCCCACTCCAGCCGCCAGCTAGCTTCGGCGGCCGGATCCGTGTGGGTCTCCTGCAGGAAAACCACAGAGTACCCCCCTCCCGAAGGAAGGAGAGCACCTGGCTCCTGCGGAAGCCCACCCTACAGCCCCGGGTGTTCAGTGTGGCAAAGGTGACGAGTGCCATGAGGAGGGCTGGGGGGGATCCTCGTCGGCAGGGGCGCTCACGGCCCCCGTTGGGCCGCGCAACAAACCGTGGCCCATCCCGAAGATGAGCAAGGAGTCACGGAATTTGCGCACCCGATGGTAAGCCGCGGCACCCTGCTTCCCGGTCCTCTTTCCCTCCCCCATGAGGGCCCTCGTGGCCAGGAGGATCTTGTGAAAGTCCCCCCAGCGCTGGAGAGCAAGCGGGATCTTGTTGCGGGAGCCCCGGACGTCCTCCAGGAACTCCTGCAACTCCTCCCGCAGCGTATGGGGGGGCGGGGTCACTGGCCTCCGGGGGTCCACCGGTGGGACCTCTGGCGCAGCCCCGTGGCCCACCGGGACGGGCAAGCAAGGGGCGGGCCCTGGCTCAGTGGGGGGCGGCGGAGGGAAGAGTACAGCCCCGAGTGGGTCGGGACTGTGAAATTCAAAGGCCGCTCCCTGGGAGTCATCCTCTAGGAAAGGGAAGGAGACAGCCCCAGGGGCGGCAATGACATCATGGGAGGTGGAGGGGGCAGGGCTGGGGTCAGGAGCAGGGGCGGGGGGAGGGAGAGAGACGGGACCCTGGGCCGCAGGAGCTGAACCATCGGTAAGTGGCTCCTCGCGGCCAGGTACGGGAGTTGGAGGGGTAGGGAGGGGGTCCCCAGTGACACCGGGCTCAGGCTCAATGGCAGGTAGAGCAGCCTCGGCGCAGAGAGATGCAGAACCCTCAGAGGGGCCCCCACCCGGGAAGGAACCCGATTGCTCCGCACGACCGAGGGACACCCCCGGTAGCCCATCTCCCTGCCACGAGGCACCGGCCGTTGCCACAGCAGGCTCGGCAGCCAGCAGCAGGGTGCCGTCTGCAGCCGGGCAGGCTGAGGAGTCCAGGGGACCCTCAGAGGCGGGAGCGGACGCAGCGGGAGGGTCGGTGGAGCACGGGGAAGGGGAAGCTGGGGTGAGGTCGGCTAAGTCGAGGCCCGTGGGCAGAGGGTCGTCCTCCCCCGGGGTGACCGGGGTCAGACCCAGGGCCTCGATCTCCGCGAAGATGGAGGGGAGCTCACCTCCCACCACCCCGGGGTCCTCCCCACTCGCACCCGAGGCGACGCTCACCTCGGGTATTGCGGGGGGCAAGGGAACAGGAGGGGCTTCATCGGAGGCCTCCGCAAGAAGGGACTGCGGAGGAGGGATGGTGGTACCTTCCGGTGCTGCCACGTCTGCCCTAGCCGTCATCGGCAGATGGGTCAACCCCTGGGGCACGGCGGAAGGCTCCGTGTCTGCGGCCCCCTTTCTGGTCTTACGGGGGGCTTCCGCCTCAGGTGGCACGGGCGGAGCTCGAGCCTTCCGCTTGCCCCGCTTACCCTCTACCCGGGTCCAGCCCTCCATGGCATCATCGTTGGGCCGGTCGACAGGGGTTGGGTCGGGGGGCAAGGATGCCAGTTCAGGGGCTCGGAGAGGCACTGGGGGGACAGCAGGAGGGAGGGAAGGGTCCCCCTGGGGAGAGCCCTCTCCCACGCCTGGCAGTACCCCTGCCGCACCCTCCTCCACAGGCCCCGCCAGAGTGCAGGCAGCAGAGGCGGGGCTCTCCCGCTCGTCTGGGCGCACGGGAGGACGGCCCCCTGAGGCCCGAGCGGGAGCAGTGATGGGCTGAGGAGGAGGAGGGGCGGCTCTGGGCACCGGGCGGCCGGGGGCGCCGGCGATGACAGGGCCAGCGCTCTGCCGGGGCTCGGGGGTCCCGGACGCTCCCCCGTGCCGGGCCAAGGGGCAGTCCCTCCGAACGTGCCCCGTCGCCTGGCAGAGGTAACACCGGGCCTCTCCCGTGGAGTAGTGCACCCAGTACTGGGCCCCCTGATAGGGGACCAGGAAAGACCCCTCGAGCGCCTCTCCGCCACGCGCCGCCGGCGACAGTTGAAGCTGCACCTGCCGGCGGAACGAGAGGACGTGACGGAGGGCGGGGTCTTTGCAGCCCAAGGGGAGAGGGCTCACCACGGAGATGGGCTTCCCCAGAGTAGAGAGGGCGGGCAACAGGGCGACATTAGGCAGGAAGGGAGGGACGGAGGTCAGGACCACACGGACCCCCAGGTCCTCCAGCGGCTCCAGGGGGACAAACACGCCCCCCACCGCCAGGCCCTTCTCCACCGCCTCCTGGGCGGCGGCCTCCGAGGCAAGGAAGAAGACCGCCTTGCCGTACATTTTGGAGGCCGCCACGATGGCCGTGGGCCCCACCACCCTCGCCAACGCTCGCACGTAGGTCTCCACGTGGGGCGAGGCGGGCACCAGGAGGCAACGGACGCCGTGCTTCCGGGTCAAGGTGGGGAAGGGGCCCCGGCCGCTGTAGATGGTACCGGAGGCGGCGGTCGGGGGAGATGACGTAGCGGCAGGCGGGGGGGCTGCCGCCACCTGGGCGTACGCTCTGGGGGCCAAGGGAGGGGCACCCGCAGAGCTGGGGGAGGGGACAGCGGGGAGGGACGCCGCGGCCGGTGGCAGGGCCGCGGTGGCAGGCTCCGCCATGGAGGGCTTTGTCTTCCTAGCGGGGCCCTTTCCCTTCTTTTTGCCCTGGCCCTTTCCGCCGGCTGGGGGGGCTCCCCCAGAGGCGGAAGGGGCGAGGGATGTGGCAGCAGCAGAGGGCACCCCATCGGTCGCCGCTGCCGGCGCCTCAGCGGTAGCGGTGGCAGGAGGTCCGGCAGCGGCGGTTGAGGTTGAGACTGGGGGGTTTTTGGGGGAGCAGGCGGGGGTGGGGGCACAGGCGTTGTCCCAGGGGTCCCACCCACCACGTCTCCCGCCATGCTGAGTAGGGAGGGAGGGAGAACACCGGAGAAAGGGGCGGGGGGGGGGAAGGACAGGTCAACCACTCCTCCCTGCTAGGCTGTGGGCAGGGGAGGAGGGTGCCAAAACGGGTGGGGCAGATAGGGGGACTACCAAGGACTCGGGGGGGGGTGTCAGGTACCAACACAGGATCGAATTCCGGCTCCTCTAGCTGCACTAGGGGAGGGGAGGGGGAAACAAGAGCAATGGGGGGTGCAGTGCAAGAGGGGCAACTGAAACAGGGGAGAGGCACAAGCGCACTGATAGAGCTATGGGCGCACGAGGGGAGGGGCTAATCAGGGTGAGGGGCCACGGAGGGAAGGTAGCAACCAGGCTGGGAGTGGGGCAGAGGGACCAAGGGGCTGGCTTTAGGGCTGGGGCAGGACAAACAAAGCTGCAAAGGGAGGTGGGCGGGGCAGGCAAACAAACTGAAGCGGGGGGGGGGGCAGGGAGGCTACGAGGGGCAAATGGGGCAGGCAACAAGGGGCAAAGCTAGGGGGCCTGTTGCAGAGGGGAAGGGGTCAGTCCAGGGGAAGGGGGGGGGGTGCGTGCACCCACAAGCACTTGTGCAAAGTCAATGGCTGGCTGGCTGCTGCTGGAAGCCCAAATGGTGGCAATAGGGCGTGGCAAGCCAGGCGAGCAGCTGGGTCCCAGAGGCAGGAGCAGAGGCAGATGGTAAGCAGCCTGCGGGGGTGGTGGAGGGGGCAGCGGTGGTGGTGGGGGGAGGGGGGGGGACACAGATGGACCAGGGGGCAGGCTCCACACCACACCCCCTGTGTCCCCACAAACACAGTCTAAACCCCCACCACTAGAGCACAGTTAAAGGGTTACTCAGTCTTTGGGAGCCCCCTCCACAGTGGTCTTCGGTGTTCTGTGCGCTCCCCAGCAGCCGGTGGTCTTTTCAGTCCTCTTCTCCCTCCTCCTCCAGGCTCCAGCAGCTCCCCAGGACAAACACAGCTCCAGCAGCAGTAGCAGCAGCTCCTTCTCTAGCAGCCCCAGTGGCTAGGCAGGAAGGACCCCCCACAGGTGGCAGCTGTAGTGGTGGTGGTGGTGGGGTCCTGGCTTCTCCCTCCAGAGGTGGGGGAGTGGGGGCTGGCCAGCAAGGCCCCCCCCCACCCCTCACTCACCCACTCAGCAGCAGTTGCAGCAGCAGCAGTCCTGGGAAGAAGCACTCCAGCCAGCAGCAGCAGCCCAGGAAGGGAGAAGGAGCTCCAGCCAGCAAGGCAGCCAGAGAAGGGGGAGCCCTCCAGCCAGCAGGGCAGCCCAGGGACACAGAGAGGGCCCTGTATCTATTGGGTTTCCAGGAAATGGGGCGGGCGAGCCCGCCCCATGCTAACGGAACCCCCCCCAGCCTAAGGGGAGGTGCCACAGAGCCTCAGAAACCCACTAATTGCGGGGGACAACTAATAAAAGAACAGGGACAGGTGTGCGGTCAAAGGGTCATAAGAAGGGAGCCTGACGGGGACACCGAGCAGAGAACCCCGGACAGCGCCCACTGCTCCTCGAAGGCGTCAAGGGAGCCAGCGGACGCCGCCCAGAGGAACTCCGCCCGGAGACGTGAGCGGACTAAGGATCGGAAACAAGCCCCACAGTCGCAGGAGTCTCCATTGGCCAACCGCCTCTCCCTGGTCGCATAGATGGCCATTTTTGCCAGGGCGAGGAGGAGGTTGACCAGGAGGTCCCGCGACTTCGTGGGGCCACGGATAGGGAGTGCATGGAGAAGGAGGTGTGGGGAAAAGTGCAGCCAGAAACGCAATAGGAGATTAGTGAGGAGCCGGTAGAGGGGCTGCAGCCTGGCGCACTCTATGTAAATGTGCGCCAGGGTTTCCCTCACGCCGCAGAAGGGGCAGGTGTCTGGGACAGGGGTAAACCGCGCCAAGTACACGCCCGTACTCACGGCCCCGTGGAGGAGCCGCCAACTGATATCCCCGACGGGCCTCGGGACCAGGGTGGAGTACAGGCTGGCCCACCGGGGCTCCTCACCCTCCAGAGGTGGCAGGAGGTCCCGCCACTTGGTGTCGGGGCGGGACACACGAGGGTGAGGAAGTGAAGGGTGTGGAGCACGAGCGCGTAGAGCTGCTTCCTTGGCGCGGTTTGGAAACGGACCGGTTGCAGATCGTGCAGCCGGCTGGCGGAGAAGGGGCGGGGGGGGCGGTCGGGTCCACGGGGCAGGGGCCCGATGAAAAGGTCTGGAGGGCTCGGGGTGGGGGTGGGCGGGGCGTGCCCTCACGCAGGACCCGGTCGAGGTAGGCCCGAGCAGCGGGCGGCAAAGCGGCCTTCACCTCCTGTAGTACGAGCCGGGGAGTACAAGGTCTGGAGAGCCCCATACGCCGAGCGAGCGTCGGGGGATCCAGCCAGTCTCCCCGGTCGTAGTCCAGGAGGTCTCCAACCCTGGTAGCTTCCGCCAGGACCAACCTCTGGCGCACCGCGGGGGACTCCGCCACCTGCACACGGAGCTGGGGGTTGTGTAGCAGGGGCTCCGCGAGGAGATCTGCCCCTTCGGTGGCCGCCACGGACCTGGTCGCAGAGAACAGCTTCCAGGTCCGGAGGAGGTCCTGGTAGAAGACCGGCAGCCCGGAGAGGTCTCGCGGAAGGCCCCTCGGGTTGAGATAAAGGAGCTGCCGGTCGTATCGGAGCCCTCGGAAGCGGCGTAGGAAGGCATGTGCCAGAGCTCTCCATGCCGGACTACCCACACCATAAAGGAGCCTCTGCAGTGCCTGGAGGCGGAAGACGTGGACCTGAGTGCGCAGGCACTTCAGGCCCTGCCCTCCCTCCTCCAGGGGCAGGTGGAGCACCCCTGCAGGGACCCAGTGCAGTCCTGGCCAAAAGAACTCCAGAACCACCGTCCGGAGTTCGGTCAGGAACCCCGGGGCCGGGACCAGGGTGTTGAGCCGGTACCAGAGCATGGACAGGACCAGTTGATTGAGCACCAGTGCTCTCCCTCGGAGGGAAAGGCACCGGAGGAGTCCTGTCCATTTCCGGAGCCGCTCCGCCACCCTGCCCTGCAAACCTTGCCAGTTCTCCGGCGGAGAGGGATGCGTGGCAGAAAGGTAAACGCCGAGATAGAGCAGTGGACCCGCGCTCCACCGGATGGCCTGAAGCGCGGTTGGGAGGGAGCTCGCCTGCCACCCGTCCCCGACCACCAGGCCAGAGCTCTTGACCCAGTTGACCCGGGCGGAGGAGGCTGCCGAGTACACAGCCTGGCAGGCCTCCACCCGCGCCAAGTCGCCCGGGTCCTGGACCACGAGGAGCACATCGTCGGCGTACGCCGACAGGACCAGCCGCAGCTCCGGCTCCCGAAGCACCAACCCCGTCAACCTCCTGCGGAGGAGACAGAGGAAGGGCTCGATTGCCAGGGCGTACAGCTGGCCCGAGAGGGGGCACCCCTGCCGCACTCCCCGCCCGAAGCTGACCGGCTCGGTCAGGGTCCAGTTGAGCCTGACCAGACACTCTGCGGAAGCGTACAGCACCTGGAGAAAACCCACAAACTGGGACCCGAAGCCTAACGCCTGCAGAGTGCCCAGGAGATACCCGTGGTCCACCCTGTCGAACGCCTTCTCCTGATCCAGGGACAGGAGGGCGAACGACAGACCATCCCTGCACCCAAGCTCCAAGAGATCCCGGACCAGATACAGGTTGTCGAAGATGCTACGGCCCGGGACGGTGTAGGTCTGGTCTGGGTGGATCACGTCCGCCAGCACGGCCCCCAGCCGCAGCGAGATGGCCTTGGCTACGATCTTGTAGTCCGTGCTGAGGAGCGAGACGGGACGCCAATTCCGTAAGTCGCGGAGGTCCCCCTTCTTCGGCAGTAAGGCGAGCACGGCTCGCCTGCACGAGAGAGGGAGGACCCCGCTCCGCAAGGACTCGGCCCAGACGCTGACCAGGTCCGGGCCGAGGACGTCCCAGAACACGCGGTAGAACTCCACGGTCAGCCCGTCCATGCCCGGAGACTTGTTGGTGGGCATGCGACGGAGGGCTTCCGAGAACTCGGCCAGAGTGAGAGGCAGCTCTAGCCGGTCTCGGTCGCCCGCGCTGACTGTCGGGAGCCCGTCCCAGAGCACTCTGCAAGCGGCAGGATCGGTCGGATCTGGGGAGAAAAGGCGCGCGTAGAAGGTCCGGGCCCTCTCGCACATCTCCGCCGGATCCGTGAGGGGGGAGCCGTCCTCCGCCAGAAGGCAGGTGACGTGCTTCTTGGCCCCCCTCCTTTTCTCCAGGGCGTAGAAGAAGCGGGAGCCGCGATCCATCTCCCGAAGGAGGCGGATGCGGGATCGAACAAAGGCGCCCCGGGCCCGATAGCCTTCGAGGACCCGGAGCTCCTCCCGCTTCTCCTGGCACGCCCCGCAAAGGGATGGATCCTCGGGGCTGGCGGCCAGACGCCTCTCCAGCTCTAAGACCTCCCGCTCCAACTGCCCTATCGCCGCATCCCTCCGTCGGCTGGCGCCCCGGGTGTAGTCACGGCAGAAGAGCCGGGCGCGCACCTTCCCCACATCCCACCACCGCCGCGCCGAGGGAAAGGCATGCCGCTGCCCTCGCCAGGCCAGCCAGAACTCCCGGAAGGACGCTACGAAGCCCTCATCCTCCAGCAAGCTGTTGTTAAAGTGCCAATAGGCCGGCCCCGGCCTCTCCGCACAGAGAGAGGCCGTCACGGTGGCGAGGTGGTGGTCCGAAAAAGGGGCCGGCCGGACGCTGGAGGACTGGGCCCGTAAGAGATGGAACCGTGACAAATAGATGCGGTCCAACCGGGAGCGGCACGACCGATGGGCTTCCACCCGGACATAGGTGAACGTGGAGGCATCGTCCGGGTGGTGGTCGCGCCAGACGTCTACCAGGGAGTGATGGGTGACAATCTCCCGGAGGACGTCCGCGGCGGCTGGGCTCTGCTCGGTCCCCGAGCGGTCCCGCTCCTCTAGGACGGTGTTGAAGTCCCCGCCCAGGACCAGGCACTCACGAGGATCCAAGGAGCCAAGGAAGGCGGACGCCTGCTGATAGAACTGCAGCCGCTCCGGGGGCAATGTCGGGGCATAGACATTGACGAGGTTGACCACGAGCCCCTCCATGCGGACCCGGAGGTGCAGCAGGCGGCCCGGCACAGCCTCGGCGACTCCCAGCACCTCAGGCCGTAGGTCGGGGGAGAACAGGGTAGCCACTCCAGCCCGACGGGTTGTGAGATGGCTGAAGTAGACCTCGTCCCCCCACTCCAGCCGCCAGCTAGCTTCGGCGGCCGGATCCGTGTGGGTCTCCTGCAGGAAAACCACAGAGTACCCCCCCTCCCGAAGGAAGGAGAGCACCTGGCTCCTGCGGAAGCCCACCCTACAGCCCCGGTGTTCAGTGTGGCAAAGGTGACGAGTGCCATGAGGAGGGCTGGGGGGGATCCTCGTCGGCAGGGGCGCTCACGGCCCCCGTTGGGCCGCGCAACAAACCGTGGCCCATCCCGAAGGTGAGCAAGGAGTCACGGAATTTGCGCACCCGATGGTAAGCCGCGGCACCCTGCTTCCCGGTCCTCTTTCCCTCCCCCATGAGGGCCCTCGTGGCCAGGAGGATCTTGTGAAAGTCCCCCCAGCGCTGGAGAGCAAGCGGGATCTTGTTGCGGGAGCCCCGGACGTCCTCCAGGAACTCCTGCAACTCCTCCCGCAGCGTATGGGGGGGCGGGGTCACTGGCCTCCGGGGGTCCACCGGTGGGACCTCTGGCGCAGCCCCGTGGCCCACCGGGACGGGCAAGCAAGGGGCGGGCCCTGGCTCAGTGGGGGGCGGCGGAGGGAAGAGTACAGCCCCGAGTGGGTCGGGACTGTGAAATTCAAAGGCCGCTCCCTGGGAGTCATCCTCTAGGAAAGGGAAGGAGACAGCCCCAGGGGCGGCAATAACATCATGGGAGGTGGAGGGGGCAGGGCTGGGGTCAGGAGCAGGGGCGGGGGGAGGGAGAGAGACGGGACCCTGGGCCGCAGGAGCTGAACCATCAGTAAGTGGCTCCTCGCGGCCAGGTACGGGAGTTGGAGGGGTAGGGAGGGGGTCCCCAGTGACACCGGGCTCAGGCTCAACGGCAGGTAGAGCAGCCTCGGCGCAGAGAGATGCAGGACCCTCAGAGGGGCCCCCACCCGGGAAGGAACTCGATTGCCCCACACCACCGAGGGACACCCCCGGTAGCCCATCTCCCTCCCACGAGGCACCGGCCGTTGCCACAGCAGGCTCGGCAGCCAGCAGCAGGGTGCCGTCTGCAGCCGGGCAGGCTGAGGAGTCCAGGGGACCCTCAGAGGCGGGAGCGGACGCAGCGGGAGGGTCGGTGGAGCACGGGGAGGGAGAAGCTGGGGTGAGGTCGGCTAAGTCGAGGCCCGTGGGCAGAGGGTCATCCTCCCCCGGGGTGACCGGGGTCAGACCCAGGGCCTCGATCTCCGCAAAGATGGAGGGGAGCTCACCTCCCACCACCCCGGGGTCCTCCCCACTCGCACCCGAGGCGACGCTCACCTCGGGTATTGCGGGGGGCAAGGGAACAGGAGGGGCTTCATCGGAGGCCTCCGCAAGAAGGGACTGCGGAGGAGGGATGGTGGTACCTTCTGGTGCTGCCACGTCTGCCCTAGCCGTCATCGGCAGATGGGTCAACCCCTGGGGCACGGCGGAAGGCTCAGTGTCGGCGGCCCCCTTTCTGGTCTTACGGGGGGCTTCCGCCTCAGGTGGCACGGGCGGAGTTCGAGCCTTCCGCTTGCCCCGCTTACCCTCTACCCGGGTCCAGCCCTCCATGGCATCGCCTGCGGGCTGGTCAACAGGGATTGGGTCAGGGGGCAGAGAAGACAGTTTTGGGGCTTGGAGAGGCACAGGTGGGACAGCAGGAGGGAGGGAAGAGTCCCCCTGGGGAGAGCCCTCTCCCACGCCCGGCAGTACCCCTGCCGCACCCTCCTCCACAGGCCCCGCCAGAGTGCAGGCAGCAGAGGCAGGGCACTCCCGCTCGTCTGGGCGCACGGGAGGACGGCCCCCTGAGGCCCGAGCGGGAGCAGTGATGGGCTGAGGAGGAGGAGGGGCGGCTCTGGGCACTGGGCGGCCGGGGGCGCCGGCGATGACAGGGCCAGCGCTCTGCCGGGGCTCGGGGGTCCCGGACGCTCCCCCGTGCCGGGCCAAGGGGCAGTCCCTCCGAACGTGCCCCGTCGCCTGGCAGAGGTAACACCGGGCCTCCCCCGTGGAGTAGTGCACCCGGTACTGGGCCCCCTGATAGGGGACCAGGAAAGACCCCTCGAGCGCCTCTCCGCCACGCGCCGCCGGCGGCAGTTGAAGCTGCACCTGCCGGCGGAACGAGAGGACGTGACGGAGGGCGGGGTCTTTGCAGCCCAAGGGGAGAGGGCTCACCACGGAGATGGGCTTCCCCAGAGTAGAGAGGGCGGGCAACAGGGCGACATTAGGCAGGAAGGGAGGGACGGAGGTCAGGACCACACGGACCCCCAGGTCCTCCAGCGGCTCCAGGGGGACAAACACGCCCCCCACCGCCAGGCCCTTCTCCACCGCCTCCTGGGCGGCGGCCTCCGAAGCAAGGAAGAAGACCGCCTTGCCGTACATTTTGGAGGCCGCCACGATGGCCGTGGGCCCCACCACCCTCGCCAACGCCCGCACGTAGGTCTCCACGTGGGGCGAGGCGGGCACCAGGAGGCAACGGACGCCGTGCTTCCGGGTCAAGGTGGGGAAGGGGCCCCGGCCGCTGTAGATGGTACCGGAGGCGGCGGTCGGGGGAGATGACGTAGCGGCAGGCGGGGGGGCTGCCGCCACCTGGGCGTACGCTCTGGGGGCCAAGGGAGGGGCACCCGCAGAGCTGGGGGAGGGGACAGCGGGGAGGGACGCCGCGGCCGGTGGCAGGGCCGCGGTGGCAGGCTCCGCCATGGAGGGCTTTGTCTTCCTAGCGGGGCCCTTTCCCTTCTTTTTGCCCTGGCCCTTTCCGCCGGCTGGGGGGGCTCCCCCAGAGGCGGAAGGGGCGAGGGATGTGGCAGCAGCAGAGGGCACCCCATCGGTCGCCGCTGCCGGCGCCTCAGCGGTAGCGGTGGCAGGAGGTCCGGCAGCGGCGGTTGAGGTTGAGACTGGGGGGTTTTTGGGGGGAGCAGGCGGGG